>NC_048304.1:111677715-111718421 GCF_013100865.1 Trachemys scripta elegans
TCACTTCTTCAGATGCAAGGGAGGTTCTTACCCACGAAAGCTTATGCTCCCAGTACTTCTGTTAGTCTCAAAGGTGCCACAGGACCCTCTGTTGCTTTTTACAGATTCAGACTAACACGGCTACCCCTCTGATACTTTAAGTACCTGATAACTCTTTAAAAAAAGAAGAAGAATCTGTCTTGAAGAGCCAGTTCAGCTTGCTGAGACCTTTCCTGAGACAATAAAACTTCCTGGTTTCGTGATGCTCTTTAAAGTAGCGTCAATTTAATAAGGCATTTGCCAATAGGGTATTGACAGAAAATATATGGAGGTTACATCAAGAGTGGTTAGAGTGCGGATTCTTAGTATACTAGAAAGTAAACGGGAATCCTTTGGTGTGTGCTTGCTCATCTAAGTCACATGGTATTATTTCTGCTCCCTGACTGGATGAATGAAACTTTTTAGACAGGAGAATAGTAGATGACAAATCCCAGTTACGGAACAAAGAACTTTCAGTATAAACTTCTGGATTAATAACTATTTGTACTAAAATTCATGAAATTTAGGGATTTGCTAATGTTTCATAGAAATGGGATGGTCACTCAAATACATGGAAATAATCATGTGACCCCTCCTCTCCAACCCCACCCCCACACCACATACACACACAGGTAGCAGCCCATTCATGCAAGAATATCTTTGGCTTGATTTTAGGGAGAGGGGGAGAACAGAAAAAACATTGTAAGCATTACCTGAGAATTGCAAGTGCGGTAAGGAGAAACTTTCACCTTCTGCTTCTTACTTAAGTTCTGTAGTGGTAAAAGCACAAATTGTGATTTGTTGCTGACAGTCCCTTAGCAACCGTCTTAATTCAGCAAACTAGATTCAGACTAGATTCCCTGGATGATAGAAAAAAGGAAGGGCATTAGGAACTTTCTACTACCATGTCCAACAGCCAGTATTCCATTTTTTAAACATAGCCAGTTTCTGACACAGAAGGTATTCTTTAAACAAACACACAAATTGGTGAGCTGCAGAATTAGAAAGGGGGAGAATTAATTAGCTGCATGTCAGACATTGAGGGGAAATAGACCAGAAACAATATCTATTCCAAAGAGAATGTGTACAGACTATGGAATAATAGACCAGCTATTTCTTCTCTCTCTCTCTTTGTTAAAAAAAAAAAATCTGGAGAATACCTTATAGCTCATCATATTTTTAGCTTCTGGCATATATTTTATTAACTTCCATTATATTTAGAAACAAAACAGACCACTATTTTAAAAAACATGTTATAAATAAAAAAATTGTAATGGCATATTCAAAGAATAATTAAAGACCCTTATGAAAGTTAAAAGCAGAAAGGGGGCTTGGAAGGAGATTTTTCACATACAAAATATTTCACTAAAATAATATTAACCCCTAAAGGTTCACAGTTGCATGGACACCATGTGAGTCCCATTGGATTTAATGGGGCCTGTGGGTTTAAAACCTCACACGATTCTGAACATTTAGGGCTAAGGACTTGGCTTGAATTCATAATAGAATCCAGACCTCTGCAGAAGGAGGCTTTGCTGCAGGTCAATGAGAGTTTTGATTAAGTAAAGACTGTAAGATTGGGGCCATGCTTCACACGCTTAATAATTTGCGTGGCTATGATTACAGTACCACACATAAGCTAATCAATGGTATTGCTATGCCATGAGACAGGACAACATACACTGAACCACCTAACCCCAATCCGGGTCTGTGAACGATGATTTGCAAACATGATAATTTTAATCCTACCAACTTCAGATGTATGGGCTGAATGTCATAAAAAACCCATGTTGCATGCTGAGTTGTTGTAGGCCAGGATATCGGAGACACAAGGTGGGTGAGGTAATATTTTTTATTGGACCAATTCCTGTTGGCGAGAGAGACTTAGGCTTGGTCTACACTAGGAACTTATGTCAGTATAACTATGTCACTCATGGGGGTGGAAAATCCACACCCCATAGCGATGTAGTTAGACTAACCTAACCCCTGATGTAGACAGCTCTATGGCAACAAGAGGGCTTCTCTCTTCAACATAGCTTTTGCCTCTTGGGGACATGGAGTATCCACACCTATGAGAGAAGCTCTCCCGTTGATGTAGGTAGTGTCTTCAGTAAGCACTATGGCAACTGCAGCACTGTAAGTGCTCTTCTATAGTGTGCTTATATAGAGCTCTTCTTCAGGTCTCCTTTTCTCCTTCCCTCCCTATGACTGGAGAGGTGTTAACAGGCCACTTCACCTTGAATCTTTCAAAAAGGGAAGGAGGAGAATCCAGGGAACTACAGACTGGTCAGCCTCACCTCAGTCCCTGGAAAAATCGTGGAGCAGATCCTCAAGGAATCCATTTTGAAGCACTTGGAAGAGAGGAAGGTGATCAGGAACAGTCAACATGGATTCACCAAGGGAAAGTCATGCCTGACCAACCTGATTACCTTCTATGACAAGATAACTGGCTCTGTGGATATGGGGAAAGCAGTGGATGTGACATATCTTGACTTTAGCAAAGCTTTTGATACAGATTCCCACAGTATTCTTGCCAGCAAGTTAAAAAAGTATGGATTGGATGAATGGACTATAAGGTGGATAGAAAGCTGGCTAGATCGTCCAGCTCAATAGGTGGTGATCAACGGCTCGATGTCTAGTTGGCAGGCAGTATCAAGCAGAGTGCCCTGGCCTGGAGGTCTGTCCAGGGGCCGGTTTTGTTCAACATTTTCATTAATGGGATGGATTACACTCTCAGCAAGTTCGCGGATGACACCAGGCTGGGGGGACAGGTAGATATTCTTGAGGGTAGGGATAGGATCCAGAGTGACCTTGATAAATTGGGGAATTGGGCTAAAAGAAATCTGATTAGGACAAGGACAAGTGCAAAGACTTGCACTTAGGACGGAAGAATCCCATGTACTGCTACAGGCTGGGGACCGATTGGCTAAGCGATTGTTCTGCAGAAAAGGACCTGGGGATTACAGTGGACGAGAAGCTGGATATGAGTCAACAGTGTGCCCTTGTTGCCAAGAAGGCTAACAGCATATTGGACTGCATTAATAGGAGCATTGCCAGCAGATTGAGGGAAGTATTATTCCCCTCTATTTGGCACTGATGAGGCCACATCTGGAGTATTGTGTCCAGTTTTGGTCCCCCCAACTACAGAAGGGATGTGGACAAATTGGAGAGACTCCAGCAGAGGGCAACGAAAATGATTAGAGGGCTGGGGCACATGATTTAGGAGGAGAGGCTGAGGGAACTGGTCTTATTTAGTTTGTAGAAGAGAAGAGTGAGGGGGGATTTGATAGCAGTCTTCAACTATCTAAAGGGGAGTTTCAAAGAGGATGGAGTTAGGCTGTTCTCAGTGGTTGCAGATTACAGAACAAAAGCAATGGTCTCAAGTTGCAGTGGGGGAGGTCTAGGTTGGATATTAGGAAAAACTATTTCACTAGGAGGGTGGCAAAGCACAAGGTTATCTAGGGAAGTGGTGGAATCTCCGTCCTTAGAGGTTCTTAAGGCCCGGCTTGACAAAGCCCTGGCTGGGATGATTTGGTCCTGCTTTGAGCACGGGGTTCAACTAGATGACCTCCTGAGGTCTCTTCCAACCCATATCTTCTATGATTCTATGAATGGTCCCTGGAAGGACGTATTTTATGCTAATAAATTTGTTCCACTTTCTATTTGGCTGTGACACTCTGGGTATGTCTACACTGCCAGTATAGAGTCACGGCTGGCCCATGCCAGCTGACTAAGGGTTGTGGGGCTCAGGGCAAGGGGCTGTTTAATTGTGGTGTGGATGTTCAGGCTTTGGCTAAAGCCTGAGATCTGGGACCGTCTCCCCTCACAGGGTTGGAGAGCCTGGGCTTCAGCCCAAGCCTGAATTTCTACACCGCAATTAAACAGCCCTTTAGCCTGAACCCTGTGAGTCCGAGTCAAACTGGAATGGGCCAGTGGGTTTTTAATTGCAGTGTAGATCTACCCTCTGAGTACATTTCCCAGACCTGAAGAAGAGCTCTATGAAAGTCTGAAAGCTTGTCTCTCTCACCAACAGAAGTAGATCCAATAAAAGACATTACCTCACCCACCTTGTCTCTCACAAATAACAAAGGAAGATATTCATTAATTAATCATTCTCTCCAATGCATTTCCTCCTATTTCAGAGGTCCCAAAATCCAGACCTACCACTGGTTTTCCTGTGTGACATCCTAGGCACACACTATACTGATGCTAAATTCACAAGGGAATGCCACTAGATCATGGTGCCATCTTGCAGAGTTCAGGTAAAGCTTGGCATTTTTTATTAGTAGTAGTAGTATTTATTTTATTGTATTTATTATTATTATTTATTATATTTATTGTTATCTTATTTTATAGCAAATATTTTGCTGCTGTGAATGTATGCTTCAGGCCCAATCTGCCCTGCAGTTACATCGTGCTTGGGAATCTTCTTGAAAATTGGTAATAGAATCCCAAATTTGTCTGGATATGCACCATGGAAGAAATCCAACTAGGGACAGAAGGCCTGCATTAGCCCTGCATTGCCTCATGGAGAACCCACAAAAAGACCTGAAATTAGTAACCTGGTAAGAGAATTTCTAGCACTGACCCAATTAACATAGAGTTCAAATTCCATGAAAACAGAGGTTTATAACTAGAGATGAATGAAACTCTAGTTATGAAGTCTGAAACAATGTGAAACTCACCTGATATCAGGTTTAATTACACATAAAAAGTCAACTCATGGGCCAGATCCTCCACTGATGCAAACTGGTGTAGTGCCGTGGAAGCAAATGGAGCTATGGTGATTTACACCAGCAGAAGATCTGGCCCAAGGTTTCTCAAAAGGCTCTCAAAGGTTTGCAGATTTTTTGAGTGAGTCTGCACTGTGTTCTGAACAAAACTGGTCGGATTGATGGTTTTGTATCAAACCCACTCAGAACTTGTGATTTCATGTGGTTTCAGTTCAAAACTAACTGAGATTTGGTGGCTTCAACTGAGTTTTTATCTGAGACTTTTGACTCTGAAAACTGAAGGTCAAAGTTGAGGAGTGGAAAGGGTGAGTCTACACAGATCAAAACTGAAAATCAATTTATAACCAAATGTGAACGTGTATCAATACATCAGATTCACCCTCAGAAAACTTTGAGGGTGCTTAAAACTATGATCCAAATGTGGTTTGAGGTAATCTCTATTTATAATGGAAATGCTTACACAACCTTAATCATACCATCAGAGGAGACACATTTATATCTTCCGATGAAGTCGTATCCTTGAGAAGCAATACTTCAAGTGTCTTGACAAATTCAATCTATTTTGTAGGATTTCTGGGTAACTCCACCTACATTCCACCCAATTCCCAGAGATTATTGTGGAAATTACTAAGTGAACATAACGTGGACACTTAGGCTGTACGGTAACTGAAAACAGTGCACCAATGTAATACCATGCATTAACTTGATTTCCCTCTGCACCTCCACAATTTACTTTTGTGTTCAAAATAAGAAGGGCTGGTCCCAAAGCCTTGAAGAATATTAAATAAATAAAAGCACAATAGAATCCCTCATTGAAATAAATTATCTTCTCATATAAAAATCTTCTAAAGCCCATTTCCAGAAGAGTAATAGAGCTGCCAGTCCAACACCTGCAGGGTTGGAAATAATTTACTTAGCCTTCCTGACTTTTAGGCAGGTTCTTCGTTTGATGAATGGCTCAATTAAACATCTGTTAATCACAGCATTATCTCTTCTCAAGGTGAATACCTATTCCTCATATCCTCTCCTTCCATCAGATAACATCAAACATTCCCCCAATCCACAAGGCAAGATGCATCTTAAGGTTTAAATAAACTTGTAGGGGAACAATATACCCAACCTCATCACCCTGCTTGAGGAAACAATTGTGGAGCATGCACTTTTTATTGCCCTTCCCCCATCAACACAACCTTCCCATAACCCCAGGCTCCTGAACTCTCTTGTACATTTTAGGCCTTGATAATAAAGCAACATCTGCAAACTTACAAGTGCTTTACTCAAGTTAATTGAGTAAATTGAAGCAAGATGCAGTGCAGGGGTGATCTATGATCCCAGGTTGAGGGCCTAGAAGGGAGACAACAGATTTACTGCAAAGACAGTGGGCGGCCTTTTGTTCAGGCCCTGGTTCACGGGAAGTTTGAGGTCATGAGGGATTAAAATATCTTTAGAAACAAATGGAATAATTTGACTGAAATATAAGGCACACAGTGCCAGCTTATGCCAGGAAACCAGGTGTGATTTATTTGCCTTCAATCCAACACATTTTTCTGATATCTGCCCCCATTAGGTTGAATTTATAGATTATTGGGAGAGTATGTATCCTTATCTCTCTTCCCTTGACATATGTGTACTCTTGGGAGCAGTTCTGTGTATTTGCAAAATACATAAAACAGTGTATTTCCCTGCTGGGTCGGAGATGGCTGCAGCGGTGGCAATCTCAATTTAAACCTTTAAATCTTATTTTAAAAACTCACATTAATGTCTTTTTTAATAAGCAATTTGCAAACAAGTAGAGTTAAACAGGTAATACTCTTTCTCTTAGAATCTCTACAAATCATTAAGTTTAAGTACAATTCGCCACCTTGAAGCAATTGGATACATTGTAATTTGTTTTATGGTCTCACAGATGCAAGATATTTGCCGAGCTATAAATACATAAAAGTGCTTTATATGAACAACTCGTACCCTGTATGATTTGGGGAAGGGGAACCTCTCCCGGTTTTGCTTTTATTTTATTTTATTTATTTTTTTTTGCCTTACTCACTTTGAGTGGGCAATATTGTCCCTTTTGTCGTTTCTCTGCTGCTTTATTAAATCCCAAATTCCTTACAAAACTGTACAATTTTAATAACACAAATCCATGCAGGTCATAAAGCTGTCCAAATGTACATAGCACCAGCAGTGATCAACTGTAGTGATGTCATCAGCCCTGATTAGCTAGAGCTGGTCACACGACAAGATTTTATTACAAGTGTCATTTACATTTTTGACAGTTTTACAAGGCTTAATGGCTTTGTATTAAATACATTGTGTTTCAAGGAAACTGACAGTTCAGGGCATCTTGTAAATACAATGCTATGGTATTACCTCAGAAGCAATATTCAGGAAAGCTGAAACATCTTGTATCCTTCTTGCCAGCATTACCATGGTACAAGGAGTTCACTTAAGCTAAGGTTTAATTTTAAGGACTAGAAAAAGCTAAGAAAATATATTTTCCTTTATACCAGCTGGTCTTTCCTTCTATACAAAACGTAGAACATATTGTCCCACAACCTGCTAAAACTCCTGGCATCAGAAATTCAGCAATTGCAGAAAAATCTAAGGAACGTCACCACAGAAATCAATGGGGGGATGTTTGGATTAATAGGTTTATGTGTCAGTCAGCTGTGTGAAATTTTTCAAGCCCTGCCCAGGTTTTTTAAAATGTTTGGGAACCTATTGAGCAGGTTTGGAAAGAGTTTCAAGTGAGCCTATGTCCATTTGTGGGTTGGGGTGGAAACTTTGCTAAACTTTGTAGTTTCTCACATGGTTTGAATCAGAAACTGGGGAGGAAATTGGCAATTTTAGCTGTGTTCCACTTTGAGTTTTGGACCTAAAATATGGATGGCCTGAAGCTGTCCGCCTCCAATCCAAGCACCTCTGATCAATGATTGTTCTAAATCCAGATACGAGTCTGTGCTTTTTGATATAAGCCGGTCTCTTCCCAAAACTCAAACTCAGGGAATGGGAACCCACCTGACAAATACAAAAGTTGGCATGTTAAAAAACCCCATTGTGGACTGATGATGCTTAGTTTTGCACGCAGTGTTTAACACCGCCCTCCGCTGGATGGAATATCTACTCATAGATGTATAAATTCTCCCTACTTGTTGAGCTAGTGAAGCCAACTGGGTTTGGGATTTTTAAACTTGAATTATATTCTTGATCCTGCATGTATGTGATTTGCTGCCAACCTTGATACCTATACCTATGTGACAATAGATCACTATGCTGATTTCCCATTAAATTTAGTACAAATATCTAGGGCATGTCTACATACAAATTTTGCACCGCTTTAAGTATACCAGTATAGTTAAAGTGATACAATCCCTCCAGTGTGGATGTAGTATAACACTATAAATGTGCTTATATCAGTATCATTTATTCCCATCTGAGAGGGGGAATAAGCTAAATCAGTGCAAGACACCTATAAGCTGATATAACTGCATTCACATGAGCGGCTGTTTCGGTATGACTATTCTGGTAAAAAAAAAAAAATCACACTTAAATAGTTATGCTGGTACAAAAACCATGTGTAGGCCAGGTCTTACAAGGTGGAAGGTTGATATTGTGTGTGTTTCTGAGTTGGGCTCTGTAAAGAAGTTACTCAACTACTTTAATATTTCAAACGAATTTTGAACAAATATTCCCTTAAAGTCTTAATTCAATAGGCAAAAACAATTGAACTTGTATCTTTCAGCGTCATTGTTATGGAATAATATCAGAAGAGCTACCACTTTGTTTTCACATCTACAGTAACCTTCCTTTCAATAGCAGCTTGTATTCTGGGGAAAGCCCTAAGATGTCCACACATTTATTAACATAGGTTTTTCAGCATGTGCCATACCAAAACCAGTTGACCGAATAAATACTTAAAAGATCATCAGTCATTTGGTCTGTTTTAATTCAAAAGCAATAAAGAGTTTTTTTCAGAGGTGTTTGTAGTGTAGGCAGAGACAAGGTGGGCGAGGTAGGATCTTTTATTGAATCGACTCCTGTTAGTGGAAGAGACAAGCTGTTGAGCTGCACAGAGCTCTTCTTCAAGTCACTGACACAAGATCCATTCAACAGAAGGTACCTCTTGTAAATAAATGCTGCAGTATCTACAGTAACTTGACCCAAACATTGCAGAATCACTATAGTAAGCTGTGGACAAATAAGTGAAGAGTTCTTTTTAATATAGAGTTTCTGCAGCTGTTGGCCCAATGAAGCTCTGTAGACCACTGTTCCTTATTCCAATAGGGTATTTTATCTTCAGTGTCAGCTGCATAATGGTTATTTAAGCATAATTCACAGTACTATTCAAGGCTATCTCCTTCCAAGTCACACATACCACCCACCCTGTATCCCGTTATAATGTAATATCAAACATTTACATTGTGTATACCCCTGTAACGAAATAATCCATCAAACAATAAAGAAGCCTTGTGGAATGCAAATGAAGAACTTTAACAGAAAAGTGCTAACTTCAAAGCAAGTGGTCATTGTGTGTGATGATCGGAGGTCGCGGACTCAAAATGCATTCCTCATTCTCCATCATCAAAGGAAAAGCCCACATGGGAAGTGACACTGTCAGCTTGTTTTCTGTGAGAAGAAGCTATAAGTATGGATTCAAGAAAAGATCCTCCATTTCCAGACTGTTTGGACTCTGACAGGAAGTGTACTAGATGCAAAGCGAAGATCCCCAGAAACAATCTGGGTTCCCTGAAAAGACTTTTGGGAAACTGTCAGTTATTATATCACTGCCACCATTTGGACTTAAAACTGTGACTCACCCGTGCATATATTTTACCTGCTTTAGCCTCTCAAAAACTCTAATTTTCTTTTAAGCTAATAAACTTTTAGTTAGTTTACTATTGGCTGCCAGCATTGTCTTTGCTGTAAGATTTAGGATACCAATTGATCTAGGGTAAGTGACTGGTCTCTGGGGAATAGGAGCAACCTGATGTGGTGTGATTTTTGGTTTAAGTAACATTTTATCACAAAGTCCAGTTTGTCTGGGTGGCAAGGGGGATAGACTGAAGAGGCTAAGGGGACTGTCTGTGATGCCATGGTAAGACTGCGATAGTGATCCAGGAGTTCACATTTGTCACTGGTAGGGTGACCAGATGTCCCGATTTTATAAGGACAGTCCCGATTTTTGGGTCTTTTTCTTATATAGGCTCCTATTACCCCCCCCCACACCCCCATCCCCTGTCCCGATTTTTTTACATTTGCTGTCTGGTCACCCTAGTCACTGGCTTGGTGAAATCTAATTATAGAACACACCACCAGTTTGGGATATCTGCCTGTTTTCTGACAGGCTGCCCTGAGGTAGGCACTCACAGTCGAGAGCCACTCCAGACAGCATGGTCCAGGGACATGTCTCCTCCCATCTTCAAGCCTCTCAGAGGGAGGTGAAGGGGAAACAAAGTGAACCATCAGACTGATTCTCGCCTGCTAAATCTGCGAGTGGGGCAGGAGACACAGGACTCAATAAGCAGCCCTCCACCCCCCACATTTAGAGGTGAGTGATGCAGCTCCACTCAGCACCAGCTATTTTCTGATCAGACAATCTGCCCACCTGATAGGAATACATACAAAGGTTATTCCAGCCTAGGGCTGTCTGTAACTCCACTGGGTTTTGTGGAGAGGGATGCGGAGACTGCAAGACCAAGGAGAGAGAGTTATGGAGTGTGGAAAGATAGGAAGACAATGAGCACAAGCTTCCCCCCACCCTTCCTGCCAGTTACATGGTTCCTATGCATTCCTGTACTGGTGTGTGCGGAGGAAAGGGATGGGTTTCCTTACGAAGGGATGGCTTCCCTTAAAAAAACAGGCCAGCCTTACTCCTGAAGATGTCAGCCTGGTGCAGATCCAACATCTATGGCCTTCCACTGCCTTTGTGGCTCAGCGATAGGCTGTTCTATATTAAAGGTTGGAAATGAAAGTGAAAGCACATGTGAGACCTGCTAAACAGAAATAGCAGAACTTGAGACTCAGTTATATGCCAGAAGCCACAACCAGATAGAAATCACAGGTTAGTCAGGAAATTACTTGCATTTCATTTGGGGCCACATCTCCTGAGAGGACGCTGGCCTTTTCCTGTTGTATAGTGATGTTGCCCCGGGGTATAATTTGCCTTTTTCATAAGCATGGGTGCTATCTCCCCCTTCCTCAAAGAGACTTTTCAAAAACAGCCCAGGAGAATCCAATGTGGCACATTAGCAACAGGACAATGGCAAAGTAATTATAAACTGACTTCCTTACAGTAAGCTTCAGTAATCTTGATGTATTGCTAGCATCCTTCTGCAATAAAACTCAGCCAGCTTGTTCCTCTGCTCATATTAAAAACACCCCCTCGCAACAGCTTCAAAGGATCAAATCCTGCTTTGTCCTTTTGGGGATGAGAAGAAGTAACTGGCTGCTGAGTCCTCGGCTCCTTAAATCCTGGCATCCCAGGGAAGATTCCCTTGGAGTAGGATGGGGCTATGGCCGGGGACCGTGGTGTACTTTGCTAATCCCTTTAAAAGTAGCTGCATGCTCCTACTTCCTGCCTAACATGTGTTGCACACTTAACAGTGTAGCCATCTGGGGGAGAGGCTGCCAGGCCCCCAACTCAGCAGTTGCCCCCGGGGGTGTGGTGTGCTCGCCGTCAAGAGGCTGGGTATTTCTCCTAGCACTCTCCAGAGTACTAAGGGAAAATCCTCCTCAACTGCTTACACCATCTTCCCCTCCCACCCCTCGCAGCCATGTTAGAATAGGCAAGAATTAGCCCTGTGTGTGCAGACTATTATGCTAAGGGCGAGAATCATAAACATCTTCATAGGCTCTTTGGAGTTTTTCACTTGGTTCTTCCACCTGCCCCAAGAATGGAAGAACAGGGAGTACCCTATATAATATACTGTGTCCTTTTAGAGATGGTCACAATTCATTATTCTCACAGTTTGCCCCTCCCAGTTGGATCCTGCCTTGATTTTATGGATTTATGGAGCAGAGGACTCATCTGTGGAACCCATAGATAAAACTTGGAGCAAATGTTGGCATAATACTGTAGTCCCCAGTCTTGGATCTTTATACAAGCAAACTCCCATTGAGTTCAAAGGGTCATGCTCTGCCAGTCATTTCTAAGCTCTGCTCTATATTGAGAAGCCCATCTCAGAAACAGATGGGATGATAGGAGATCACGTATTTTACAGTTTTTTCTAGGTTTTTTTCCTGTTCTCCATGCAAACAAATGGCAATTTTTACAAACAAGCAACTGCCATGGAACAGTATTCTACTGTGAACATAACAACATATCATCCAGAGCAAACATATTTTAAAAATATTTTCTCTAGGATGAAGTTTCAGCAGTTCTTGGTTTAAAAAAATATAAGTTTTCAGACAGGATTTGTGGAAATGTCACCCCATGACCAAATTAGCCAATTCTTAATGAAATTCCCCCCCAAATCTTAGTGTTTTTCCTATCTAAATTTACAGTGTGGAAATTGTTTTGCACAGGCATAATAGGGAGCTAATTATGGACCTCTCACTGTTACCCGTATCCAAGATATCTTCCCATGGCTGTTCTGAAACGTCCATGTTATTCTATGTCATTCCTCACCTACTGTGAACTGTCATCAATTTCATGTTCACATCATTTAAACAATAAGAATCATTCTCTGTTTTTTTTAACGTACTGCATCACATGTGCACATTTAGGGCCAAATCCTCAGCTTGTGCAAAGCAGATTAATGCAGCTACTCTGATTTATACTAGCCAAGAATCAGGCTCTTATTGTCAACTCTAATGACCAGCAATTTGTTGTCCTATGTGCTGGGTACCAACCTTGATTATCCCATCCTCGTTATCCAGCTCTAACCAGCTGACGACTTTCAAACCTTAAAGGTCAGATACTGATGCTTTGAGCATCCAGATAACCAGTTACTGCTATTACCAAAATATCAACAACATTGGTCACATGGTAGGTAGTGGATTAATGATTTACATCAGTTCTAGAACAGTTTATTTTTTTTTAAAATCCATGGGATCGCTCAATGAAGTTATCAGTTCTTCTCAGGCTGCACAAAATGAGTTCTCTAGCAGCACTGGATCACGTACATGGTACATCCACTTAGAAGTGCCGGGTTCCCAGGGAATGTCAGCACTTCAGAAAAACAACCACCACAACCCAACAACAACCACAACCCAGCAACCACTACAAAACCCCACCACCATTGATGCACAGGAGGTTTAATGGCAGCCTGCCATGAAGGGGTTAATGAATTCCAGTTTGGTAAAAGTTTGCATTACTAAGACTCTTCTCTGGCAATAAAAATGCACATTAAACTCTACTGGGCCTGATCCTGCAGGCCTCACACAATCTCTTTTTAAACAAAGCTACTGGAAGTCCATGGGAGTTTTGCCTGAGATGAGGATCGAGGCCTCCATCCTCTCTCCCCGCAAGCAGACCCTAATGTCTGCATAGAGCCCAGTTGACTTCAGCAGGATTGTGGAGATGTAGACGTAGCCCTCTGGAGACATTTGCAGAATTGGGGCCTAAATTAACTGTGCAGGATTGAGTCCAAGTAACTTGAAACAAACGTACTTGGGGGGGAAATATACATGTTTCTTGTATTTCTAAAGCTCTGATTTTCCCATATGCTTAAAAAAATCTATTTACAACATCATACGAACAGAGACCGTAAAATAGTTTGGTGGGCTACGAAAATGACTCAGATAAGCCAAAGTCCAATTTAAAAAAATTCTGCTAGTTATGAATCTGTGGGGAACAAATTAAAATAATTATGAAAAAATACAGTGTTTCCAGGGGTCATGATTTGGACTTTTGGTTTTTTATTTGTTTTTGGTTTGTTTATTTGCAAAAGGATGGATTAATGCACAACTACAGGCTTCAACACTGACTTGATTTTAATATCACATATTGTCACATCTATTAAAAAAAGAAAAAAAATCACTCTGATTTTTTTTTTTAAATTCCCTCCCTTGTGTGCAACGTGTGTTAAGGCAAAGTGGCATAGAGGAAAGGTCAAGAATAGTTCCTTTTCCAAATCTATGTTGATTGAATTAAAATCTTTGAATTTTATTGAACAGGGAAAAAGAGATTTTTAAAAGCCTATCCGTGACCCCCATAATAGCATTTTTTATAAAACTTTTGTTTCAAATGTATGTTATTAGCAGTATATCCTGTGCTGTATATTAATAAAACAATGGAATTTTTTATTTCTTTTTCTCATAAATTACATAATTCAAACCTTAAAACACCTTTAATGAACACTGACTCAGCATGTGGCACTTAATAAAATTGGGCTAAACTCGTTTTCTGCTTGACAGGCTACCAGTGGAGAATGTGCCCTACAAGTAAATGATTAAGAGGCAGAAATCTTTTCTGGACTACTATTAAACACTTCAAAGATTTTCAAAGTCAGATAAAATGAAAAGCAAATGTGTTTCACTGCCTCTCAAATACCTCAAATGTTTTAGCAGGTGCAAGCAATGAAACCTTCTGTAGTGACAGCACTTTAGGGTCTGCAAAGTGCACCCTACTGAATTATGGGAAAGCTGGGCTTACTTCATAAAAATTCATGATTTTAGATGAGGAAAGATGTGTGTCCTTAATACCCACCGACATATGTAGCACAGAAGGAAAGTACTGTTGTGTCTTCCTGTGTCATAATCATGTCTTAACCCTTTCTAGACTTGTTAAACCATTTTACACTGAGGCGCATGGTCCTTACCCCTTGCAGACTTCACTTTTATGAATGTATTAAAATAAGAACAGGCCCAATAGCTTTAGCTCTTCATATTCTTTCATATCATCAATGAACAAACAGCTACTGAGGTATGTGAAAGGAAGGCTGGTTCAGGGACAAACCTATGACTTAGGAGACCTGAATTCAAGTCCCTGTTTTGCCATAGACCTTCTGTGTGACCCTGAGGAAATCAGTTAGGGCCAGATTATTGAAGTGGGAGTTAGGCACCTGAATACCTTGAAAAAACTAGGCCTTAGCCTCTCAGTGCCTCCGTTCCCCTGATCTCAGTCACTCAGGAAGAAAGACAAGATGCCAGGATGTAGTTTTCATGGAGAGAGAGAGAGAGTTATAGCTGGTGGGAGTGGAGTATAAATACCCTCCCACACCCCCAGTGCATATGCAAATCTGTGCTGTTACCTAAGCCAGCCTCTTTCCTGCTGCTCTTTGGTTCAGGTAAGTGCCCCCTTCTTTTCCCTTCTTGCCCTCTTCTCAAGACCCAAGGCAGTGTGGAGGAGTTTAAAGGAGCTGCTACCTCCTTTCTTTCCGCTGCCCAGATAAAGTCCTGCCATTTTTGACGCTGCAGTGAGCCCAATCTGTAAAATGGGGATAACAGCTCTGCCCTCCCTCACAGGGGTGTTGTGAGAATAACTATAATAGAGACTGTGAGGCACACCGATACTATGGTAATGGGGTGGGGGGCATATAAGCCCGGTGTATAGTGCACTAGCTTGCCACTCAGTAACATCTTGTGTGGACCCTGCTGCAATGCAGTGAAAGTCCCAGAGCAAATTTTGACATAATACTGCCCTACCTCACAGGGCTGTGTGAAGATAAAAACTTTAAAGTTTGTGAGGTGCTCAGTTACTATGGTATTGTCCTCTTTTAGAAAACTGTAAATGAGAGTCATGTTCATAAAAGTGAAGGATAGGTACCATCTGGGCAGGTGCTGTGGAAACTACTCTCACATATGCTCTGCCAATTTACCAGAAAATATACCTCAGTCTTGGTCTGCAGCTATTTATGCTTTTGGGCCGCTCCTGGACTAATGGATCCCAGGACAAATACATGCCAACTCTGCAACTAGAAGGTGGAACTATGGTACCTGGGCCTATCCTGGCCATGGCTGGGAAGGGCCTCAAGAACAAGTAATACAGGCTCCAGGTTGTGTCATCTGTTCTCAGGAAATGCTCCGGGGCTGGGGAAGGTACAGCATGCTTCCCCCTACCTCAGCAGGCCCCCACTCACCACGAGCTTGCCTAGCCCTGTGTAAATCCCAGCCCCACACAAGATTCTCAGGAAAGGTGCTGTGGAGATGGCTGTAAAACCCATGGGCACTAGAGGGGCGAGTGTGCCCTGAGATTTGCAATCTAGGCTTTTGTTAGGAAAGGTCAAATTTATTAGATAATGCACCACCTCACCCAGGTTCTGTGTGTTTTAATTAGTTCTATAAAAGCAGAAGCTCCACAAAAGGGGAGCTGCACCAAGTCCAATTGTATCAATGAAATGTAACAGGTTTTAATAAAATACAAAATTTGTACCTATTATTTGACATTTCTGGAATTTAGTTATCTGTGGCATATTGCTACGTAAGTTGTCCAGAATAAACTCTGTGATGAATAATAACATGCATGATTAACTTTAAAGCAGCACTAATATAATTAAATGCAAAATATGACACTGAACCCAATGTTATGGTTAAGATTTTACGTGCACAATGGTAATGACGTTCAATGTTATGCTTCCCGCAGCGACTGTAACTCAATACTTGCACAAGTATACTATGTCCTATCACTGTATGCAGTGGTAGTTGTTCTTCCTTTAGTGAGAGAGAGAGAGAGAGAGAGAGAGAGAGAGTGTGTGTGTGTGTGTGTGTGTGTGTGTGTGTGTGTGTGTGTGTAGAGAGAGAGGCTGTGTTATGTGCATCAATTTATTTCAGTTTGCAATAATAGAACCACACAGATGATCATCCATTGAAAGAAACACATGAAATCAGAATGATAGAAGCTGAGAACAAAGGTCTTTAGACCTGCTCCTGCCATGTAATTCATTAGAGGTATCTCTCACACATACACACACACAATATTTCAGATCAACTAAAACTATTTATGGGTTAGATCCACAGCAAGTGTAAATCTGCATCGCTTCCTTGACGTCAATGGAGTAACACCACTTTATCCAGCTGAAGATCTGGCCCTCAAGTCATACTGATTTTCAGAAAAAAAAAAAAGAGTTATGTTTCTCTTGTGGACTTGAAGACTGAACCTATATTTTAAAAATTGGCTATTTAAATTTTATTTCAATAAACTCATATATTATGTTTTTTGTCTTTTGGCTAGCTTTTTATTGGCAGTGGAATCATTTAATTCACCAAGTCGTTGCCTTGTTGTTTCAGATATGCTTAAGCAGGGCCGATGAGGGCAGGGGAGGGGGGAAGACGGTACAAATTACTGGGGCCCGGCGGTCCGGAAGGGGACCCGGGGCCCGGCTTCCCTGGCTTCCCCTCCTCTCATCGGCCCTAGTTAGCCGGTCCGCCCTTGCTAGGGGGCCCAAAAAAATTCCGGGCCTGGATTCCCCCCTCCCCTCGTCGGCCCCGTTTAGCCGGTCCACCCTTGCTGAGGGGCCCAAATATGTTTTTTCACTGGGGCCCAAACCCGCTCTTGGCAGCCCTGTGCTTAAGTCATACAGGTATGAAGCATGTCGTGTATTACCTATATTTATTTTTTGAGATAGGGAAATTAACATGCCTAGCAGTTATTGAGATGTTTGCACATGAACATGACATCACACATTTAAATAATGCATGGATATCCAGACATATCTTGCCCATTCATACATCTGGTCAACCAGAGCATACTATTTTCACTTGTGTATAACTCCTTTATTTCTGAATTAGTTGTTTTTCCAACTTTTCCAAGCCCACATTTCTCACTGGAGACTGCGTGGCAAGTTTAAACTGTTTTCAGTTACCCAAGCACAAGTGAAGCCCCTGAAACAATGCTCTAAGCATGGTCAAAACTAACCATATGGATTTTTATCAAACTTTCCAAAAACAACAAAATATGTCAGCCTAAAGCGGTCATTTTTCTGGAAAGTTATAAAGGAGTTTAAAAGGGAGGTACCTCTTTAACTTGCAAAGAGTTCTTGGCTACTAAAGAATTATAGCCAAGGAATTCTGTAGGTCAAATTCTTGCCCAATTCACACCCCACACTATCCTGTTAAAATCAATGAGCTTGTTGTCAGTCAAGCCAGAATTTGCCCAACATATATAAAAATTAAACCTACAAGAGAACCTTTTTACAGCTAAGATTGAAACTCTGAGCTAAGATGTTGGTCTTAACTCCCACTGAGAGATGGGAGCACTCCCTATTTATGGGATTGGTGTTTAGCACCTTGTAAAATGAAGCCCCAAATATGGGCCTGATGCCATTGAAAGCAATGGCCAAGCTCTCCCAGACTTCGGTGACAATCGGCTAAGGTTCTAAGACTGAGAATCATAGGGTTTGTTCAGACAATTAAATCTTTTGAGTGTCAGAAGAGCTCTCCAATTTTTAAACTGGGGGTGGCATTTTCTCAAAGAAATAGCTACAAATTGGGTTGCCTTGTTCTTGGCATACTATAATAACAGACCATTGTAAAGTAATTAAAAGAAAGGGGGGAAGTAAGGGCTATTTTAAAACAAATTTCAGTTCTTTGACTACTAGAGAAGGCTATTGAAAAATGCTTTGTAGCTGGAGATTGGTCTGAACCAAAACCCCACAGTCAAACACATCCCAGATGTTGGTAAAGTTCAGCTCCAGAACTGCAACTTGCCAGCTAACCCTTTATCTCTTTTAATGGATGAAACCAAAATCCTGATCTAAACCCCTCAGACTTTTAGAAGGTTCAAAACTGCATCTGGATATGAATTTTGTAGTTTGGGGCTTTTATTGTTTGTAATTTCTCTGGGCCACGTTCTTTCACTCAGACCTGGCCTACATTTAGAGTTACATAGTTAAATTCCCACCCCTGAGCACCATAACTATGTTGACCAATCCCCAGTATAGATGCCACTAGGTTGACGGAAGAATGCTTTTGTTGATCTAGCTACTGCAGCTGCGGGAGGTGGATTACCTGCAGTGATGGGGAAAAACCCTTCCGTTGCTGTAGGAAGCATCTACACTACAGCACTACAGCAGCACAGTTGAAGCACCATATCTGTGGCATCGTAACACCCATAGTGTAGACATGGCCTCATTCTCATGATGAGTAGCACATTACTCTGGATATTTGAACATCCCTATTGACATCAACAGGACTCCTTGCAATGAAGTTGCTACTTTTTGTAAGGAAGGATGACATAATGCAGCCCTCTGTAAGGAAGGGGTCACTGTGTTAGTGTTTATCAGGCCCAGAAATTTCCTAAATGCTCTGTTCTTAGGACACCTTATGTCAGCTTTGTTTTGTCATCCTTCAAGTTGCAGAGTCCGCCTCAGACACCACTCTGAGATCAAATTAGAAGTAACACTGTAAAGACATAGGTGGAGGGTGAAACACTATACTGGTTTTCCTCCCCTTTGAGTCATGCACTTCAATCCCACTCCTGCTTGCAGGTGACATAAATTTGATTATCTCAGCTACTCAACCACCCAATAAAAAACAGCAGCTCCCATCAAGAAAACAAATCAGCATGAAATCACACAATTGATAGTGTGTCCTCAAAGGCACCCTTACCTTTAATTACACTGGAGACCAAGTTACCCTGTCAGACCACATTGGATCTGTCACATCGGATCAGATGGAGCTGCATTGTCTCAGCACTTGTTCCATCCAGCCCTTCTATATTTGTGGATTATGGGGGACGGGGGAGGGGGAGAGAAAGGAAGGGAATCCCCACATGTTTTGCAAATACTATTATTTTTTAAGCTTTCATTAAACAGTTTGACAAATATTCTGTAATCCTTTGGGTTCATTTTAGGTCAACTTCGTAGTTAATGAACAATGCTACCAAATGAATGAGTCAAGATTGGAGCTCTGTGAAGATCCCCCCAAAAAAGGTATCTATGTTAAGTACTTGCATTTTGTTTTAAACTCACCTAACAGAACTCGTTCATTGGCGATCAGTGTTGCTTCTCTTAATAAGCATATTGACACCAAAGAGCATGTAATCTTTTTTCTAAACCTTATTTAAATGCTAGAGAATATGAAATCAATAATATTTTACATGAGGTTTTATTTTACACATGAGGTTAGTTGCCTTAACTAACAAATTGGATGGCTAAAATGACTACAAATGTATAATCTTAATGGAGTTTGGAGACCTAGCTTCACTGTTGCATGATACCTTTTTAAATAATCTTTCAAAATATAAACTGCAGACAAATTCTATTGTTTACAATTTAATCTTTAATATGTAACAAGTTTCTCTTCCTAGAAAATCAGAATTCAAGCAGCCTCAAGCACAGTTTCAAAACAATCAATCACTCCTTTGCTGTATCTTCTTTTCCCTCCTGTTCTGGGTCATCCTTTATAGAGGACAGATGAAATATTGTGTGTGTGTGTATATATATATATATACACACACATCCTTAGGAATATACGATACCAACTGATTTACATTTGATAGCACAAGTTAAACAAAATTATTCAGAGAATGGGAGTGACTTTCCCATTATGGAAATTATTATTAATTTTTTGTACAGCACCCAAAAGTGTAATGAGCACTGTACAGAAGAAATACAAGATACTGCGCTGAAGAGCTTGCAGTCTAAGGCCTGGATTCTGCAAATGCTTATGCACATGTACAGCTTTATGTGGTGAGTAGTCCCACTGAGTCTCTTTCAAAAAAATCTTCTGTACTATCAGACATTGTCAGGGACAGTGAAGCCTGCAGTCTTGTTGTTCAAGAAAGTACAAGGCATCAATTTCTCCTTCTTTTTCAAACTCTTCCTTCTCCAGTTCTGCACAGTAACCTGATGCCCCGCTGTGCAGAGAGATACATGTTCAAAGAATTGTGTAGGGCTTTAGGCACATGTTTTCCTTTCCCCTTCCTTTCCCCCAATTCCTCTGGACCTTTGACTTTCTTGAGAGATAAATCCCTGTGCAGCTCTTTGAAAATGTAGGGGGAAGATTGCACTTGGAAGGCCTGATTCTGTAAAGCACCTTACAGGATTGGGCCCTCAAAGTGGTCTTTTTTTGCTTCTAAAAGGTCTGCTAAAGACACTTTGCCTGAAACTGAATCCCCACTGAAATTTCTGACCCTAGCACACAATAGATGGATTGGTGTAAAACTATACTAGATAACTGCTCATACATCTTTCCTCTGTCGGGGAAATTTACCATGATGTGTTCAAAGCCAAGAGGCATTGTTTGTGCTGTCATGGGTATGTTAAAGAATGGCAAGGGGAGGATAGAGATGCTTAGGGATTTAAAAAGTAGAGTGAACTCCATAAAAAAAGATAAGAGGAGTCAAATGCACAAACCCCATTTGAAGCCCTTAAAGTATTAAACTTGCCACAAAGGGAGAAATAAAATGTGTGTGTCTCTAGTCCTTGGGAACTTTATTTACTATTTTGGACGTGGTCTGAGTGTTTGAAAAGCAAGTTTGAATTCACAAATCTTTTTTTCCATGGAATTTCTTTTTTTTTTTCCTTCCAAAGTTGATTCAATTTTTAAAAAAATTGTCATTCTAGCTGGTGCCACTGCTGTTCTATGTATTAGAAATAGAAGGGATCTCCCTTAAAGCTAGCCTACCTCAAGTGGGTGAATTATATTGTATACTATAGCTATCTCCTATTAGAAGTTTTCTATCTGCACCATATTTCCAAGACTCTCTAGACCTGATTCAGCCACACTTGTGTTGAGTAGTACCTCTCTCTGCGAGGCATCCTAGTTGGTTCAATGGGACGTACGTCTTGTTCAACAAAATCTTGTCTTCTGCATTTTTTTCTTTCTCTGTCCATTTCTGCTCTTTCTCTTAGGTATATTATGACCCTATCTCAGATGCGGGGTACGCGGTAGACTATGTTATTTGGAAAGGGGGGCAAAGCTTAAAACGTTTGAAAACCACTTGTCCTCTCTTTTCATTGCTTTTTTTTTTTTCTTGCAGGTCCTTTTTTCACACAGAAACAAACCCACTATTGTTCAAGTCAATTTTGAAAACCAGTGTCCTAGTGAATTTGAAATGAGGTGAAACACGTATCCCTGTTGTTCAGTGTTTTCTAAATTTGCAGGATCTCCTGTGTTTGGGCATCTGCACTATAGCACTCAATATGCTGTTAGCAGTCTCTGTTTGCCAGCAGCATAGGTTGGTGCAGCATCAGCTGGTGATAGGCAAAACTCAAAAGGTTTTGTTTAGGTGAGCACCTGGAAGATTAGATGTTTGTCTGAATCTTATCCAAATTATTCAAGTCACTTGACTTTATAAAATTGTTCTGGAAATCTCATGAGAAGATGCTGCCCTGGGAGATTCTCTGCTTTTCCTGCATCCTGTCCGCTAGAAATACAATGAGAAAAGCCATTTTTATGGTATTTTGCCAATTGTGCTTCTGGTCTCAGATCAGGAAGTTCAGAAGCCTGCAAAAATGAAAAATGATGAGGGAAAAGTTATCCAGATTTTTTAAGTGTCAACATATGTTCAATTTGAATCACTTTCCATTTATCTGAACTGGTTTCCCTATTCCCTACTACAAGTGCATTGAGACGTTCAGGTAAACAAAACTCCATCCAACAAGCATGTCTTTGTGAACATCCTGTGATTAGAAAACTGTTGTCCATGTGCTTACTGACTTTCTGTATTGCATGGAGATGGAGCCAAATTCATGAGGTTCAGATTTGACTTAGAACATCACCAAAACTCCTAGTGGTTGACTCTGGTGTCCCAGTTCAGGCTCATCTCTAGTATGCACATTTTTTTGCTAACATTTGTATTCATTTTTCTAAATCTGAGGGTCAATGTATTTCTTTGCCTTTTGGGCTTTTGCCTTCAACTTGAGTCTATTGGGTTGGGGAAGGTTGCTGGCCTGTTGAAAGTTATTCGTAACAAACTGAAGTGTGCTTCTCTGAACTTGCAATAACAGCAGCTGTGCATAACTGAAGTAGGTGCTATACCTCCTCATAAATTCTTCTCCCAGGGATGTCTGGAAGCTCTTTGCATTACTGCAATGTTGTACAACGTACACAAAGCAGGGAAAGATTTCATGGATGCACGGTTTGATCTGACAAATATTTTTAATTTCATGTAACTGCATGTATCATTCAAAATAGGTTATTCCTCATTTTTATTATTGTCTTTATTATTTCTACAATGCCATAAGTAAACATTGATACTAGTATGTTGTCTTGCTTTGATGATTTAAATTGTACATACAATTATTGTTTTTGTTTTTAAAGTGCTTTTGCATTAGGAATAAGATTTCATTTCACTACCATTGTGGTCACCTGAGGGAAATTCTCCTGCCTGCTGCAGTGTGCCTCCTGATAGATTATGTAACACAATGTGATTCATTGCACTCCTCATGAAATCTGACTTACAGCATTGCACCTTTCCTGAAGCCTGGCCAGTGTTTTTGGTTTGTTCATGACTCCACGGAAATAATCCCAGGTGAGGGTGTGTAGAACAGAAAGCACCTTAGCTGGCATGATTTGTCTGCCACTCAAGGGACTTTCTGGTGCACTGGACACAAGAGGCAATTTCTGGATTTCAGGAGTTGTTTCCAAAACTCTTTTGCAGACATTTTCAGTAAAAGTGTTATCCATGTGATGCAATGTCCTCTAAACAATGGCCCAAATTCATCCTTAGTTGAACATTGTGGTGTTTCTCCAGGGATCAGTTTGCCCAATAGTTATATAGTTCATTGTGTTTCCCCAGCTATTGATACACCGATTTTCCTTGATATCATCAATAAGAATAATGAAAAAAGAGCCAGCGGGAAGCCCTTAGTTGAATTCTTATGTCATGTAACTCTGAATTGGGTGGGGTAATGCAGAAGGCAGCAAATAACAATAGAAGCAAGGGCTATCTTGCTAACATGACAATAGTTTTTGTGTTATCCTTTTAGAATCATATTTTTCTGGCACCTGGGGCCAACATGTAAGATAGGTATGTTTGTAAGCAGGCTATTCATGACTGTGACTTCTGTAATAAAGCAGCAAAGAGTCCTGTGGCACCTTATAGACTAACAGACGTATTGGAGCATGAGCTTTCGTGGGTGAATACCCACTTCGTCGGATGCACGTGACATGCATCCGAAGAAGTGGGCATTCACCCACGAAGCTCATGCTCCAATACGTCCGTTAGTCTATAAGGTGCCACAGGACTCTTTGCTGCTTTTACAGATCCAGACTAACATGGCTACCCCTTTGATACTTCTGTAATAAAATGCGTGAATTTTAGGAAGGTTATCCAAAAGTGACAGGTTTGGCAATAACGCCATGGCAGAGAAGCCAGTCTATTCCTGAGGCTGCACTCCAGGTTTTTGTCTCTGAAGTACAGAGATGATGCCAGCCAGCCAGAGTTTATTGTGATTCATCCTTGGTTTTCCCAAAATCTTTAAAACCTTGCCCTATTGATGTGTTATGCATGTATCTGATGGTGTATTAATAACTCCAAATTCACTATTTGTACCTGAACACACCGTAGTCTAGGGCAGTGTTTCTCAAATGCGGCCACCAGTGTCTTTTCTTATAGCCAGAGCTTCCTGGGCAGTGATGTGTGGGTGTGGGAGATGCGGGGACAAAGCAGTGGTTCCTCCCCCAGGGCCACCAGCAGGGTTTGGACCCTGCCCCCCTCTGGAGACACAAATGTTGGAGGAGGGGGCAGCTAGTGAGCTCTCCAGCTTCCTGGGGACAGTAGGGTTGGGCTCCAGCCCTGGGGTGGCAGGCAGCAGGCTCTGGCCACAAAGCTCCAACCCCAAGCTGCAGGATTCCCCCCCTCCCTCCCCATCACCCCAGTCCCCGCTGCATCCGCCGGCCCATCATCCGTTCCCCCCATCTCCTACTTCCCCACTACTAACCTCCCCATTGAAGACTTAATTTGTCCCTGGGCTTGCCAGGACTGAGTAAGTCTGCTGCTGTGAAAAGTGATATTTGTATGTTTGTTAATATCACTTTTCACAGCAGCAGACTTACTAGCTAGCAAGTTTTTTTAAAAAAAAAGCAACCAAAAAAGCAAAAGAAACTACAAGAAAAAAGACAAGAACCTGCAGAGCATCTTATTTGTGTTTCTATTCTGTTTAGATCCAGTAAAGAATAGAGACAACTGTAAATTATTTTTATTATTGAGTCTGCAAAAAGATTCAATAAATTACAATGATTTGGACATGTGTATGTGCATATTTATTTTTTTACTACATTTAATTAAGTATTTTAGGAAAAATTGCCAGCGTGGCCACCAGCAAGAGTTGGTGGCCGCATTCTGAGGCCACCAAAAAATGTGTTGAGGGACCCCCTGGCAGGTATTGCCAAGACTAGAGCAAATGTTGAAACCTTATTCCCTTTGGGCTCATTGAAGTCTGTGGGACTACTCATGGAGAAAGGTATTACTCCATGTGAGTAATGGTGTAAGAACCTGGTCCTTTGTGTTCTTGAACAAATCATTACAGTTGAGTTTCACATCGTTTCAACAGGTGAGCTGACTGGGTAGAAAGTTGCAGACAAAAAATAGGAAAAATTATTCTTCTTAATCTTCTTTCCCTTCTGCTGTCTTTCTCACATACATGTTTTTGTTGAACAAGCTAATCACATAGGACCAGATTCTGCATGACCCTTATGTGGCTGCACAGTGATGAGGGAGGGTGCATGGAATCTTCCTATTCTTTTGGAATACCTACAGTGCTTGCACTCAGGAAAAAACTATCCATTCTATTCTTCCCCAGTGGTGCATAAGGGAAAAGCTGCCCGGAAGGCTGTGGAAAAGAGGCAAAGCCATACTCCAAGCTCCTGTAAGCTGGTGCTGGATAACCAGGAGACAGGAGAAAATAAGCTACACACTACAAAGGGCTCTCGTAGCAAACATGCTTTCCCTGCAAGTCAGGGAGTTAATGGAGACAAATTTCTCTAGGGAAGCTCCCTTCTGCCCAACTCCTCGTTAGTCTGGGCTATGCTTAGCCAGCATTATTTAGCCCACAGTAAAGTAAGATATAGTTAGAATGACCTTCGCCAAATATAGCCTTAACTGGGTCTTAATTAATATAACTTTTCAAATGGTTAAATCTTGGTTTGAATTGGCTCTCTTTAGTGATGTCTCATGCAAATGAATATTTGTATCTAGTCACTATACTGATGGGCATAACATAAAAGCCATACATACATAGGGAAACAGATACCCTTTTCTTTTTTTTGAACACTTCCATTTCTGTATACCTTCAGTGTTTTTTGGATTAGCTATGTTGGCTACTAGCTATATTTCCACTAGGATACACAGAAACTTTGACCCATCCTCTCAACATCTTCATTAAGTATTAATCCAGTTGTGAGCTGATATAATGTAAGTAAATGGAAAATGATTATTGATTCCGTATAAGGACAAGGAACATCTGATAAGCAGGTCATGAGGCTCACAGGAGAGGCCTGATTCTGCAACCCTTGATTACATTATGTAGCACTTACTCATGCTGTAATGATATACAGAATCTCAGATCTTCTTAAATAGATAATGTTTATTAAGGAACATGACTACAACTACTGATATAAACAGACTTCCATAGAGCTTGAGCTCCAGTTTTGTCTCCTTTGTTTACCAGGGGCCAGACTGTTGGAAACTCTATGCATAGAGACATCTAGTGGCTAAATAATATACTGCAAATAAACCTAGAGTTACACACAAGTATTCCCATTGTAGTCAATGATTTGAAGTGAGTGATATTCAACAAGGGCTGTGAATCAAGCCTGCAGTATCTGCCTTTTCATTTCCCATGGGATGGACCAATAAAAGATTCTGCAGCCTGTTAGATCTTAGACTGAGTAAGCTGGATGCAGAAGCCAGAGCAGCAACCTGCCATGGTGTAGAAAGCTACAGATTGCCTCTGATGAATAGAGCTCATAGTACATTTTTTTTCTGAGTGCGAATTGAAACATTATTGTAGCAACTACTAGTTTCCAGGAAAAAAATGTAATTACTTCTAGATGCTGCTCGCTGTTTTCAAGAGCTCTTTAACCTTTAACTTTTTCAGTACAAAGGAAGCCTTGCTGTGCAGTGAATCTAACAAGACCATCATTTATAGTTGGCAGAGTTCATTAGTCAGTCGTAACAGTTTAATTATTAGCATTTTAATGCATGAGTGTTTAACTAGACAGAACAACAGGCTTTTAGGTCTGGCATGAGACTTCTTAAAAGAAAATGAATTAATCAGCACTTTTGTTTATATTGTAGCTTGTTACTAAAATAAGACAATTAAAACTCAAGAAATTTTCAGTCATATTTTGTCACCCAGTAAATTAACAGTATATTTGATAGCCTTGTTTAGTACGTTTCAGTTTTAAGGAAAATATTTCTCTTTGGAGGACATAAGACCTCTTTTGTACTTGGTGTCTTAAGAGCTGTTTGTTGAGAAGTGGGTGAGACCATTTCCATAAGCACGGGTCTTGCTTCAGAATTTTCTTTATGAGTTGATTTGAACATGACTTTCTTCTACATGAAAGTTACTAATTCAGCTTGTCAGTCAGCCATGAGTTAGGTAATGTTACCTGGGTGGTGTTGGCTAGAAGAAGAAAATAAATATTTTAGACTCCCCTCCAAAAATTGGGGAGTTTTGACAAAAGCCTGAAATTTTTTGGAATTTTGTTTTGTGACAATTTCCATTCAGTCGAAAAGCCAGTTTCTGTTGAAAAAAGTTTTGAATTTTTTTCCTCAACTCGAATTTAGAGTAATTTCTATAGGATGCTATTCATTATGCATCCAAAGAAGTGGGCTGTAGTCCACGAAAGCTTATGCTCTAATCAATTTGTTAGTCTCTAAGGTGCCACAAGTACTCCTGTTCTTTTTGCGGATACAGACTAACACGACTGCTACTCTGAAACCTTTCATTATCTGTGGCACATTATTGTTTAAATCTCTGTTAAAATCTATAGGACTTTTCTATAAAGAGTTGGAAATAACTAATGAATGGGAGCCAGAGGTCTGAAGAGGGAATCACTGGAGGAGAGAGTGTGACTGCTTTTAGATCACAGCGGGGGCCTTAAAACATATGGATACTTATCTGATCCAACTACCAAACCCTTTCTGTCTCTTTCTTTTCTACCAATGACCCATGGGAATTTATGTGAACACACATGATTTTCATTGCATTTGCATAAGGGGTTAAAGGCACTGTGAGAGCATTCAGTAAGACTTGGTAATAGGGCTATATCATCCCATGATAATAATACTATTAAACACATGGCTTGCAGGAAAAGGCTCCAGACCCAGTTGGATGAATAACCACCTCAAAAAAGGTTATTAGGAGTAAGCAGAGAGGCTATAGGGAATGGAAAAAGGGAATGCGTTGATCAGCAAAGAAACGTACTTTGTGGAGGTTGGAAAATGTAGGAATAATGTGAGAATTACTAAAAGTCAAGACGAATTAGCTCTTGCCAAGGAAACTAAAATAAATAATAAGAGGACTTTTAGTGATATATGTAAAAAGAAAGGCAACATGGATGATAGGCAACATGGATGGGAAAGACATTAAAGATAATCTAGGTATGGCCCAAAAACTAAATGAATATTTTGCCTCAGTTTTTAGCGAGGATGATAATATGGAACATGGGCATGAAGGCAGGACAGCTAATGGAAATGAGTGTCTAGAAGTGGAAATTACCACATGTGAGGTGGAAGAAAAACTGAAAGAGTTCAATGTGCTCAAAACAGGAGGACTGGAGAATTTCCATCCCAGAATATTGAAACAACTGGCGCATGAAATTTTTCATCTGGTAGTAAGGATTTTTAATAAATCTATTTGTCTATAAATCATAGTATCATATAAACCATAGGATTGGAGAATAGCTAACATTACGCCTATATTTAAGAAAGAAAAAAAAAGTGATCCATGCTATTACAGACCTGTTTGTCTGACCTTTGTAGAATGCTGGGCTTTAGAACAAATTGTAAAGGAAAGAATAATTAAATTCATGAAGATAAATGGTAAACGAGATGTAATGCAACATGGGTTTACCAAAGGTAGATCCCAGACTAACCTGATTTCCTCCTCTGAGAAAATAACAGATTTTTCAGATAAGGGAAATACAGTAGATATATTACACTTGGACTTCAATAAAGCATTTGACAGGGCATCACATGAGAAATTATTAGTTAAATTAGGGAAGAGGGGATCTGTACAAAAACTGCAAGGTGAATAAGAAACTAGCTAAAGGGGATAAGTCAATAAATTATTCTGAAAGGTGAATTATTGGACTGGAGGGAGATTACTAGTGGAGTTGCTCAAGGATTGGCCTTGGAACCAATCTTATTCAATATTTTAATTAATGGCCTTGGCAAAAAAATAGGACTGTGCTAATGAAATTTGCTGATGGAACAAAGTAGAGAGGCATCGTCAATATTGAGGAGAGTTGGAATATTATACAGGAAGATCTGGATGACCTTGAACACTGGAGTGATGGAAATGGGATGAAATTCAACAGTACAAAGTGCACTTTGGGTCTAATAATAAGGATTTCTGCTACAAGTTGGGGGATCATCAGTTGGAAGCAACAGAAGAGGAAAGAGACCTGGGTGTGTGGGTTGATCATAGGCTAGCTATGAGCCACCAGTGGGATATGACTGCGAAAAAGGCAAATGTGATCCTAGGATGTAGCAGGTAAAACATTTACAGCAGAGAGACAGATGTATTAATGCCCTCGTACAAGACACTGGTAAGACCTCATCTGGAATCTTGTGTACAATTCTGGTTACCCATATTCAAGAAAGATGAATTCAGACCGGAACAAGCTCAGAGAAGAGCTACTAGGATGATCAGGGGGAAAGGAGAGCCTATTTTACGAGAGGAGACTCGAAGAGCTTGGCTTGTTTAGTCTCACAAAAAATAAAGGCAGAGAGGGGATATGATTGTTCTCTGTAAATAAATCTGGGGGTAAACAACCACAGAGGCAAAAAAGCTATTTAAGATGAATGACAAAGTTGGCAAGAACAAATGGGGTATATACTGGCCATGAATAAATTCAGGCTGGAAATCCAGAAGAAGGTTTATAATCATCAGAGGGCTGAGGTTCTGGAACAGCTTCCCAATAGGAGTTGTGTGGGCAAACAATTTAATCAGTTTTAAGAAAGAGTTGGACAAATGTCTGAGCACAATCGTATGATGGGGTTGCTTGTGAGGTGGGGGCAGGGTCGAACAGCCCTCAGGCTTACTTCCAGTTTATGTCTTATGTTCCTAAAAGCTCATGCTTCGGGGTTTCAGGCAGCCACCTGCGGGGGTCAGGAAGGGATTTACCGCCCCCCATATTTTGTGGTTTGTTTGGTGTTTTAATCTCCTTCCTCTGAAGCATCAGAGAAAGCCAGTGCTGGAGATGGGGCATTGGATGAGGAGGGCCTGGGCTCTGAGGTGGCATTGACCATTCTCTCTCTCAGGTGCTTCACTGGCTGGTTCTCGCTCACATGCTCAGGGTCAGGAAGATAATTTTTCCTAGGTGTAATGGTGCGACGACTCACTGCCATGGTGCCTCCTGCTTGTTGTCCTGGGAATTAGCTCTGTCCACTCAGGAGCACCCGCTGCAGGCCCGTGTCTCACTTGCTGCTGGCCCCGGTTGGAGGATCAGGCCATTAGTTACTAGCTTCTCCATAATTTGAAAAGAGTCCATGCAAATGAAGAAAGCTTCCATAAGTCTTAATACTGTGATGGAGAGAAGCTACATTGAAGCATGTTCTAGTAAAGATTCTCAAATAAACTGATTATATCTGCTGCAATCAAAACTTTTCTCCATTATCTTTGAGATGATGAAATGTGTTGAAACTAGACTCAGAAATCACCTGAAAATGCCTCGCTTTGCATAATTTACTGCAGACAAAAGTGTTATATCATATTTAAAATTTAACAATGTTAACTTGAAAGCTTCATCTTCCTTCTGTGCAAGCTTTGGTTTATGTTATATGGAGAAAAACAGAATACCTATATTATACTGTCCTATAATGTCACCGACTAGCTTTGCTAGTATGTAACATTAATCAGCATTTTTAATAATAACCCTCAATTTTAGAAGAACGCTTATAACCAAACAAAAACATTTGTCTGGGCAAAGCCTTTTCTCACGACATTTCCAAAGGAAATGCCTCTTTAGACATAGTGTTTTTATTTTCTAGGAATGATATTTCAGAGCTGGAAATGCCAACTCCCTGGTGCTGAGATGTAGTTTCTGGATGTTTCTCCCGGATGTGAAGCTTTAAGGAATTAAATTTTATTTGGAAAATGGATTATCCTGTAGTGGAGAGTATTTTAACACCTCTTCCTGACACAAGGAAGAAAGGAGAGCAGCAGAATATGGACCCTGGACTTCAGAAAAGCAGACTTTAACTCCCTCAGGGAACAGATGGGCAGGATCCCCTGGGAGAATAACATGAAGGGCAAAGGGGTCCAGGAGAGCTGGCTGTATTTTAAAGAATCCTTATTGAGGTTGCAGGAACAAACCATCCCGATGTGTAGAAAGAATAGTAAATATGGCAGGCGACCAGCTTGGCTAAACAGTGAAATCCTTGCTGATCTTAAATGCAAAAAAGAGGCTTATAAGAAGTGGAAGATTGGACAAATGACCAGGGAGGAGTATAAAAATATTGCTCAGGCGTGCAGGAGTGAAATCAGGAAGGCCAAATCACACTTGGAGTTGCAGTTAGCAAGAGATGTTAAGAGTAACAAGAAGGGTTTCTTCAGGTATGTTAGCAACAAGAAGAAAATCAAGGAAAGTGTGGGCCCCTTACTGAATGAGGGAGGCAACCTAGTGACCGAGGATGTGGAAAAAGCTAATGTACTCAATGATTTTTTTGCCTCTGTCTTCACGCACAAGGTCAGCTCCCAGATTGCTGCACTGGGCAGTACAGCATGGGGAGAAGGTGACCAGCCCTCTGTGGAGAAAGAAGTGGTTCGGGACTATTTAGAAAAACTGGACGTGCACAAGTCCATGGGGCCGGATGCGCTGCATCCGAGGGTGCTAAAGGAGTTGGCGGGTGAGATTGCAGAGCCATTAGCCATTATTTTTGAAAACTCATGGCGATCGGGGGGAGGTCCCAGATGACTGGAAAAAGGCTAATGTAGTGCCCATCTTTAAAAAAGGGAAGAAGGAGGATCCGGGAAACTACAGGCCAGTCAGCCTCACCTCAGTCCCTGGAAAAATTATGGAGCAGGTCCTCAAGGAATCAATTATGAAACATTTAGAGGAGAGGAAAGTGATCAGGAACAGTCAGCATGGATTCACGAAGGGGAAGTCGTGCCTGACTAACCTAATTGCCTTCTATGATGAGATAACTGGCTCTGTGGATGAGGGGAAAGCAGTGGATGTGTTATTTCTTGACTTTAGCAAAGCTTTTGATACTGTCTCCCACAGTATTCTTGCCATCAAGTTAAAGAAGTATGGGCTGGATGAATGGACTGTAAGGTGGATAGAAAGCTGGCTAGATCGTCGGGCTCAACGGGTAGTGATCAATGGCTCCATGTCTAGTTGGCAGCCGGTTTCAAGTGGAGTGCCCCAAGGGTCGGTCCTGGGGCCGGTTTTGTTTAATATCTTTATTAATGATCTGGAGGATGGTGTGGACTGCACTCTCAGCAAGTTTGCAGATGACACTAAACTAGGAGGCGTGGTAGATACACTAGAGGGTAGGGATCGGATACAGAGGGACCTAGACAAATTAGAGGATTGGGCAGAAAAAAACCTGATGAGGTTCAACAAGGACAAGTGCAGAGTCCTGCACTTAGGACGGAAGAATCCCATGCACTGCTACAGACTAGGGACCGAATGGCTAGGTAGCAGTTCTGCTGAAAAGGACCTAGGGGTCACAATGGACGAGAAGCTGGATATGAGTCAACAGTGTGCTCTTGTTGCCAAGAAGGCTAACGGCATTTTGGGCTGTATAAGTAGGGGCATTGCCAGCAGATCGAGGAACGTGATCGTTCCCCTTTATTCGACATTGGTGAGGCCTCATCTGGAATACTGTGTCCAGTTTTGGGCCCCACACTACAAGAAGGATGTGGAAAAATTGGAAAGAGTCCAGCGGAGGGCAACAAAAATGATTAGGGGTCTGGAGCACATGACTTATGAGGAGAGGCTGAGAGAACTGGGATTGTTTAGTCTCCAGAAGAGAAGAATGAGGGGGGATTTGATAGCAGCCTTCAACTACCTGAAGGGGGGTTCCAAAGAGGATGGAGCTCGGCTGTTCTCAGTGGTGGCAGATGACAGAACAAGGAGCAATGGTCTCAAGTTGCAGTGGGGGAGGTCCAGGTTGGATATCAGGAAAAACTATTTCACTAGGAGGGTGGTGAAACACTGGAATGCGTTACCTAGGGAGGTGGTGGAGTCTCCTTCCTTGGAGGTTTTTAAGGCCCGGCTTGACAAAGCCCTGGCTGGGATGATTTAGCTGGGAATTGGTCCTGCTTTGAGCAGGGGTTGGACTAGATGACCTCTTGAGGTCCCTTCCAACTCTGATATTCTATGATTCTATGATTCTATGATTCTTGACTTTTAGGAAGCAATGGTGTTACGGAGGAGAGTGAAAGAGAGAGAGACACACACACACACACAGATAAATCACACACACAAAACAACAGACAGGAAAAGAGTATCATAGATAATATCACATTGTTACTATCTTGAAGTCTACCTCAAGGTTATCATGTTGTTAGCATTTTACCGATTAGATTTGGTGATCATGTGGATGAGGAGGGGAAGAGACGGAGGTTTCTGAGCCTTGACTATACAGTACACTAAGATATATGACAAATGGATCCAATCTTTAAATAGGAGCGTGATCCTGAACTATCAGCCTGCTTGCTGACAAAGGAATGTGACCAAAGTTATCAGGTACAAATGTTACATAAAGTTACTGTGACTGTATCTTTGATTAAATTTTGTCAGTACATTAGTACGATGTGTATCATTTGCTTTTGATAGGATAATGTGTAGATATTGGCACCCTAAACTTGTCAAAATTATACAAAATATAATGATATGGAATCGTATTATTTATAGGTTACGTACCATTAATTTCATTTAAACATATAGGACCTGGTTCTCCATAATCATAACCCTGTGCAATCATTTACCTCAGCACAAAGTAGGTTTGATATACTACCATTCTGTTCTGGTAGCACTTCACATTCATTTTGCACTGGTGTAAATGACCACAGATAATACAGGACAATAGAGATACAGGCCCATGGTCTCAAAGGTCTGGCATATATATTGTTCATGCATATTTTTATAACTGTATGTGTGTGTAAGTGTGGGTGTATTACACACAAAAAAATACATTAAAAGGATGTTAAGGTTGCAAAGTGAAGCACTCAAAAGTCAAGAAATGCTAAAATTAAGATTTCCTCACAATCTTAACTCTGCCATCTTTTACATAGGCATCACAATGTATGCGATCTTTAATTACATATTCCCATGCTGTTTTTCTGTGTTGATGTGTGTGCACAGAAACAGATATAGGATGTGGAAGTGTGTGTGTAAAAGCCTTGTAATTACCATAGCTAATGATGATCCTGAACCAAAACTTCAACTCCAAGCAGCCATAGACCTTGTAGAATTCAAAATCTGGATCTGGATTTAGATCTGAATTTTTCAGATTAGGTCCATCTGAAATAAATACACAGAGTATGAAATGTAGATAACTGAGATATAAGGCTACATAGACATCAAAGTAGTTCTGATAGTATCATGATAAGCACAGGAGAGTAATGGTGTGTGAGCTTAGATGAGATCTCCCCAAGATGGCTGAAGAACTTGATTTTCCTTCATCGTGCCCTTTTATCTTCAATGGATAAAAGGTGAATTGTTGTTATAGGCAGTGCAGTAGTAGCGCCTGTTATTAGAGTTCTCTAACACTTTCCATTGTAAACCCCTCTATTTAATTGCTTATAACTTTAACAGGCTTTAACCTTTTGAGCAGGAGTTTGCCAGGATTGGTTTCTGCCTCAGGTTGAATTTTACCAAGAAGGCTACTACCACTTTTCAGAGTAGTAGCTGTGTTAGTCTTATCAGCCAAAACAATGAGGAGTCCCTGTGGCACCTTAGAGACTAACAAATTGATTTGGGCATGTAGTGATGGTGCTAATAATAAATCGTTTCTAAGTTTGCTTTTCTGTTTGTCAACTATTGTTTTGAGGTAGCTACAGAAAGCACAGCTTTGGAAACCTCCACTGTCATGCTCATATTATCCAGAAAGCAGACCCATTACATGACAAGGGGTGGACATGAAATAGAAAATGGCAGCTCTCTTATAATGCTGTCCTGCAGCTGTGTGGCCCCATCCTGGAACTGCTTAGGCACATGACTAACTGTAATAGAAAATTAATGGAGATATCCCATCTCCTAGAACTGGAAGGGACCTTGAAAGGTCATTGAGTCCAGCCCCCTGCCTTCACTAGCAGGACCAAGTACTGATTTTGCCCCAGATCCCCAAGTGGCCCCCTCAAGGATTGAACTCATAACCCTGGGTTTAGCAGGCCAATGCTCAAACCACTGAGCTATCCCTCCCCTACCCATTATATGAGTAGTTGCATTGTAAATAAAGTAGTTCACCAATCTAAGTATTGGCAGAATTGAGCCCTAACATAGCAATGAAAAAAAAACAACACCCTAAGTGTGAGTAATCGGCACACAGTGAGCGAGCTGTCCCACATTCCCTACCCAATCAGCAGATAGGAGCTGTGCTCAGTGAACCTGCCATGGTAGTTGATAATAATTGTTGTATTAATTGGTGCTGTCCAGACTAGACAGAATGTAAAAGATCCCACTGTGTCCAATAATTAATGTTTTTCCCCTCACTGCACTATCATTAATAAGGGGTTCCTGCAAGAAACAAATAATTGGATGGTTCAGCTTCATTAGGGTATTTTTAGATAAGGTTTGGTCTGGAGACATATAAGAAAGCTTATTATGTTTATTTAGACTCTATTATCTATTGCTAATGTGTTCGACTGCTTTTGTATCTTCTACATGGGGTAGTCATGAAAAAAAACAAATGCAGAAGTTATGATTTTAAACTACCGAAATACTGGCTTTAAATTATTTGTATGAAAGTGTGTGCGGTGGGGGGGATGTGCCCTCTCAGTTGGAATAAATAACACTGGTCCCATTTAGATGTGCCCTTTTCTCTAAGACACATAAAGCTATTGTTGTAGGAAGAAAAAATAAGTCAGTTTTTACTAATTAAAGCTGTGTGCAGTGGAGATCTCTTGTTTTGGTGATTATCCGAGTGGCTTTTGAAAATGGAATGTGTAAATCTGGTTTTGGAAAATAACTTTGAAAGGCGACTAAGGGGCTTTTTCAGGGATATCATTTACATGGTCGTGTATGACTTTATTATTCTGCAGAGATGCCCTGGGAATCTGATTCACATGAAAACTTGATATGCAAGTGAGCTATAGACCAGGATGTGGCGGATTTACACAGGAAACATATATGGCCAGTCAAAACAATTCTATTTTACCACAGAGGGGCTTTACACATGCTTTGCAAGTATTTTATGCAGGGTCTTATTCTCGAACAATTCTTCACAATCCAAAGTGATTCAAATTAAATTGCTGTTCCAGAGGATGCGTTGGCTAAACTAATCCCATACAAGTCTGCACCTAACACAGACTTATAGGCAACATCAAAATCAAGTGCCCTGTTGTAGATCCCATGCTGGTAAATTGTATTCCACAATTTGGTATCTGAATGCCACGTGTGACAGAATGGACCGCATTCATGCCTGGGCTAACTCAGTTGACATCAATGATGGAGTTACACCAGGGCTGAATTTGTCCCACTCTGGCTCTGATATAGCAAGAATAAAAGCAAAGGAAACCACTACCAGGGCCTGCCCACAACATTTTGGCACCTGATGTGGGGAGCTCAAATGACGCCCCCATGTCCCCTCGCTTGGGCCAAAACTTCGAAAGGTCTCAATTCTGCCTTCTTCCTGTTCTACTCCTCTCATGGTACTGCTCTGCTACCTACCCCAATAAAGGAGAACTAACAACTTAAAATGCCTTGTTCAAAATATTAAGTAACACTTAACTTTCAAATGCCTGAACATTCAAATGCCTGAACAGCAAATGTAACTTTTCTTGTCTGCATAGTAAACACGGTCATTTTTATCTGTTTGAATAATCAAAGTGGTGCTTTCCGTGCCTTCTTTGCTGCAAAGATTTGAACTGCTTCCTGAAGGTCCACAATCTGGGCCAGCTCATTCTCTATTGAGATGGTTGCAAGGCCGACCAGCCTCTCCTGTGTCATTGTGAAGCGTAGATGTGTTTTTATTAACTTCAGCTTGGAGAAGCTGCGTTCTCCACTGGCAGCTGTTACAGGAAGTGTTAGAAGTATGCGCAGAACAACAAAAGCATTTGGAAAGAGGGTGGTCATCTTATTTTTGCATATATATTCCAGAACAGCCTTTGGAGTTGATCCTGCTGAAATGTATTTTGAAAGGGCTTTCAGTTCATCACCTAAATCACTCGCATCAATATCGCACATGTCACCATGTGTCAACACTGTCTCTAGTGCCCTGCATTGCTGGTGTAGGTCTTCTTCAGATATAGTGAGGAGTTTTGGAATATCATACAACATCCCAAATATTCTGCTGTGTTCCTTGAGCTGCATGAAACATTCTTCAACTGATTGTATTGCACAATTTAGCACCTGGTTAAAGAATTCAAGTTTGAATTGTTGTTTGAGGTCTCTTATGGGATTATCCTGTGCCTCGTAATCAAAATGTCTTCTTCTTCGGTGACTCTTGTATTCTTGAATGGGTGGGAAAACAGCTTCAGTGTGAAGTTCTTCTGCCAACTTCTGTGCACTCTTTAGAACATTTTGAAATCCCTCATCTGACCAGTAAGACTGTAGGCATGACTTTGCTTTGTCCAGTTGTTCAATTGCTCCAGATTATCGAGGTCAACACCTTGGAGTCTCTTGCTTACAACATTTATTTCAAACAGCATGTCATGCCACAACACTAAGCCACACAGAAATTTGAAGTTATGTATGTTTCTGGTGATTCCATTTCCCTCTGCCACTGTTCTCCCACGAACAATTCCTGTCATAGCATTATCCTCCATAATGGCAACTCTGGCATCATCTATCTTCCCAATGTGGCATTTGATAGGCTTTATCGCCTCCACTCGACTTTCCCATCATGTGGCACTCAGTGGTTTCTGTGTCAGAGAGGACGTTCCCAGATGTTGCTTCAAAATTTGCCATTGATGAGTTGATGCAGAGAAAAATACATAGATGCTTTGAATTACATCAAAAAATTCAGCAGCCTCACTAGAAGCTGAAGCTGCATCACTGACCACCAAGTTCAATGAATGAGAACTGCATGGGACAAAAAAAGCTTGAGGGTTTAACTCTTGGATCCATGTCTACACTCTTCCAGTCTTTCCTCTCATGTTGGAACCATTATCGTAGCCCTGACCTCTCATGTCAGCTATCGCAATTCCCATATCTTCCAGCTTTTTAAGAAGCACATTTGTCATACCAGCTCCTGTAGTATCATCAATGTAATTAAATTCTAGAAAATGCTCTCTGACAGTCACCTTTGCAGGGACATTTTCACTAGGTTCTGTTGTTGTTACAAAACGCACCATTAAAGTCATTTGTTCCATATGGCTGATGTCAGGTGTATAGTCCGGAATAACAGAGTAATATCTTGTGGACTTCAGAGCTGCCACAATCTTCTGTTTGACTTTTGTTGCCAGTAACGGTATGATCTCATTTTGAATTGTTTTTCCAAGGTAGTGGTGTGTGTACATTTGTTGGGTGGTGACTCTTCTTAGATGCTCCTGGAGTACAGCATCAAACTTGGCCATCAGCTCCACAATTTTAAGGAAGTTTCCATTGTTTGGCACATACAGCTGATCTGAAGCGCCACGCAGTGCTAGGTTTTGGGTAACAAGCATTCTCACAGTGGCAATGAGCCTTTTCAGAACATTTTGCCAGTAAAGAGACTCTGATGCAATCTTCTCTTGTTGCTGATCATCTACGGTGGTATTTAACCTTAGTCTCATCTCAAGCTCTTTCCACCTATGGAATGCTCTCTGGTGATTTGCTGTTTTCTCATGGCATGCCAGATTTCTAGCCAGATTTTTCCAGTCCTTTATTCCTGTAGAACCCAATGTGGTTGGAACCTTAGACTAAAAGAGTTTGCAACAAAAACAGTATGCAGCACTCTAGGGTTTTGAGTACATAAGCCATGGCCTCTCCACTTTGTCACCATTGGTGATTTCATGCCAGTAATGTGTTGGATGGAAACTTCTATTTTCATTGTCTTTGGGGAACATGAAGTTTTTCACTTGCTGTGGCCCATGAAGTACAAGGAAGTCCCTCAGGCTACTGCTCAAGTGGGTCCACAGTCCTGGATCATCTAGACTTAAGGAACTAAACTCAGCAGCAGCTGTTTCTTGCGCCTCTACCACATTCTTCTCTGATCTACACTTTTCTTCAGGAATGTGCATGGTTACATCCATTTGAGATGGAGATACGGATGCTGCAGTAGATGCCAGGTCACCTGCACTCTGACTAACTGGAAGATCAGGCATCTCCTCACCACTCACACTCTTACTGGGGCCGGAAGGCTCACCATGAACATTTGTGTCTATGTATCTCAGGAGAGCGCCTTCCTGCTTAGATAGAAAAGCTTCCTTTGCTTGCTTGCTTTTTTGAATGCTGCCCCAGAGGGGCGTTTTCTTCTTTCACTCATGACTGCTGTTCTGTGCCAGCTAGAGTGGCTCTCAACCCTCAATTGACGGGGACAAATAAGCAGGGTGGTAGCAGGGCCTGAGTGAGGGAAGATATCAGTGTCTTAGGGGCCTAACTGGCTCCTACTACTTCAGTTGACTGCCTGTTCTCCTCAAGTGGGTTCAGGGAAGCAGCAGGAAACAGGAAGCTCCCTGAGAAGCTGGTGTTAATCAGTCCAGACTCCTGGGGCTGCTAGAGCGGTACATAAGAGGCTCCTCCTCCTCTCTGTCCCTGCAGCTCCTGCTGCTTTCTGTTATTCCCTCTCACCTTTTCTCCTGCCTGCCTGTTATGTCTCTTGTGCCCTCCTTCCTCCAGCACAGCACTCCACCATCTCTGTGCATCTAGAGCAGAGCGAATACATATGCACCAGCAGCAGACACAATTTTCTACACTCTGGGTCCCAGTGGCACCCCCCCACACACACACACACAGTCTGGCCCCTAAGGCGGCCGCCTCAGTTCACCTCATGGTAAGGCCACGACCATAAGTTACATTAATTTTCTTTGCATTCTTGTATTACTCAACATTTTTTGTCTTGGGCAGGGACCTTGGACCAGATTCTCATCTCACTTACAAATCTACCTAGAGAAACTCTACTAACTTCTCACTAGTGTAAATGTGATTAGAACTTGGCCCCCTGACTTCATACCTGTCTATGAAGTGCCTAACAAACTATTCATTCTCTACAAATTACCATCATCATCATCAGCATTAATGATAATGGTTTTTTTAAAAATAGTTGTTATAAGCAACCTAAAGGTCCTAACTACTAGATATAACAATCCATATTCAGCCCTGGAATAAGTTGGTATAACTCCAGCAAAGTCAATAGAGTTGTGTCCTCTACCACCAGGGTGGAATTTGACCTGACGTTTCTTACTAAAAATAAATTATCTTAAACAATCTTTCTGCCAGTCCATTTTCTATCCAAAATTCCTTGGGCCAGATTCTGAACTAAGTTAATGAGTGTGAAATCACATGTAATTCCAGTGAAGTCAGCGGAGTTACACCCAGTGTAAAACCAGTGGAAGTGAGATCAGAATCAAGACTTTTGAGTCCAGCTTCCTCAGTGCATAGAGATTCACATTAGTATAAAGAACAGGAGTACTTGTGGCACCTTAGAGACTAACAAATTTATTAGAGCATAAGCTTTCGTGGACTACAGCCCATTTCTTCGGATGCATATAGAATGGAACATATATGCATCCGAAGAAGTGGGCTGTAGTCCACGAAAGCTTATGCTCTAATAAATTTGTTAGTCTCTAAGGTGCCACAAGTACTCCTGTTCTT
>NC_048304.1:111718763-111939528 GCF_013100865.1 Trachemys scripta elegans
AGGGGTTTGGAATGGGTCCCATATGAGGAGAGATTAAAGAGGCTAGGACTCTTCAGCTTGGAAAAGAGGAGACTAAGGGGGGATATGATAGAGGTATATAAAATCATGAGTGATATGGAGAAAATGGATAAGGAAAAGTTATTTACTTATTCCCATAATACAAGAACTAGGGGTCACCAAATGAAATTAATAGGCAGCAGGTTTAAAACAAATAAAAGGAAGTTCTTCTTCATGCAGCGCACAGTCAACTTATGGAACTCCTTACCTGAGGAGGTTGTGAAGGCTAGGACTATAACAGAGTTTAAAAGAGAACTGGATAAATTCATGGTGGTTAAGTCCATTAATGGCTTTTAGCCAGGATGGGTAAGGAATGGTGTCTCTAGCCTCTGTTTGTCAGAGGGTGGAGATGGATGGCAGGAGAGAGATCACTTCGTCATTGCCTGTTAGGTTCACTCCCTCTGGGGAACCTGGCATTGGCCACTGTTGGTAGATAGGATACTGGGCTAGATGGACCTTTGGTCTGACCTGGTATGGCTGTTTGTATGTTCTTATGTTCTTATGAATTGAACAAAACCTCGGAATATCAGCACTTTTAGCAGAACAAAAAGCTAAGAAAAAAATTATTTGGAGATGTCAAAATGAAGAATTGTGACATTCCTGAATGAAAACATTTCATTTTGGGTCTAGTTAACATTAATCTCTATGTCTTCCTCAGTCATTGTGGTGACTGGTAGGAATTGTGGTTCTGGTTTTCTTGTGTCCCATTCTCATCTACAGGCCCTTCTCCCTGACCAGACTACATTTCCCATGATGCACCATGATCTCTTCCTATGGCTGAGCCATCATGGTGCCTCACATAACTCTCAACTCGAAATCAAATATTTTATTTGGATTTTCCCAATGAAAAATTCTGCCAAAATCTGTATTTTCCTATGAAGAATTTCAATTTTGATTAACACCCTTTTTCCAAGGGAAAAATGTTTCATTTGAAATTTTTCAACCAACACTATTGTTTTGATTCACACCATAAAGGATATTTCCAAGACTCAGGTCTGGGTCTGGTTTTTGGTGTCCCAAAACTTAAGATGTATTTGACTCGGTGGTTTTGTTTTTCAGGACAATCATCTTAGTTCACAGAGAAAATTCTCTATATCTGTGATGGCCTCATGGGCCTCTAAGAACAAGAAGGAAAAAACAGGACCAGAAACACAATGTCCTTCTCCCAAGAATTCCGTTCATTTGCATAAGAAGAGTCATGGAAGTAGGGGGCAATCAGGGCCACTTTCTGTGACTCTGACTCCTGCTTCTCTTAGATGGTAAAAGAGAGTATAGAACTCCTGGGTACCCTACTAACAGAGACTGTCAGCATCTCCTTTAATGAGTGGAATCTGCCATCCAGTCTAAAATATGCAATAGTCCAACCAGTACCAAAAAAAAAAATTGCCTCAGACTAAAGACTTTGTCCAAGCATCCCTTTCTAAGTTAGAAACATCCAGTTCTGCCCTCTTAGCTGTCAGTATCATGGATCCTTCTCATTCAGGTTTCAGGCCAGGACATGGCATTGAAAATTCTCTTCTGGCTCTGGTGTATGACCCCTTCCTCTTCATCCTTCTGGCATTGGATAGCACTGGTCAACAAATACTCCTCTCGTGTCTGCAAGAAGCTCCAGGGATGAATGCAAATGCCCAGAAATGGCTCAAGTCTTTACTCTCAGACTGAACCCAAATTACGGTCATTATGGGCAACTGTTCCTCCACCTCTAAAGCCCTTATCCTCCAGTCCCTCTCAGCCCTAGTGCTCTCCCCTACTATATTAGACAATGAGGCCATTGGAAGAGTTGGTGAGACAATGTGAGCTACACCTAGCTGTACGTCTCCTTTACATCAAATGTAAACAACATAATCCCCCAACTTTTTCGGTACCTAGTTGATATCAACACCTGGATGAAGAGCATCTGCCTAAAACTGAACCCAGGCAGGACTGAGGTGAAACTTGTAGGAAGAGGGAAGCACTGTGAAGAACTTGCCTTTGTCACATTCCCTAATGTCAAGGGCATCTGCCCTCACAATGTTAAGTCAGTCAGTCAGCTGTGGAGTATTCTGGAGCTGTTCTGTGCTATGGATCACCAAATAGCCATGGGAGCAAAAATCAACCACTTCCATCTGCAACTGGCCAGAAAGATTTGCTGTCCTATCAGACACAGACCTGGCCATGGTGATTCATATATTTATGACCTCAGGCTTCATTATTGAATCTTACTATATCTAGGGATGAAGCCACACACCCTGAGAAACACCAAATGCAAATGGTACAAAATGCAATCATCTGTTTGTTTAGCAACTCCAGTCACCATAAGCACATCTCCCCAGTACTCTGCATTAATTCATTACAGGTTATAGAATCCAGGTCAAGGTCCCTGTCTTGTTGTTCAAATCCACTGGCTCTTATGCCATGACCTCCCATCACAGCTACATTCCGCCAGACCAATCAAACTGTCAACCAATTTGATCACTGTAAACAGGTAGTCAAACAAAAAAAATGATCAATGAATCTAACCAAGCATTTTTCCCCACTGGCTAAGAGGAAGGAAACTGGGTGTTCCTTATTGTTAATTCCTTATTTAGATACATGGGACGCTCTCAGATACTACAGTGATGGGTGCCTAGGCGCCTGGACAGACAGAAACAATTAAATATTAGCGCTGTTTAAAATGGGTTTTTAAGGAGACACATTGTGTGAGTAGGTTCTAAAGACTTTCTCCTTTCCCTCCACTCTTTTTAGCTGCTGTAAAGCCACGAGGAAAGTGTCTTATGATTATGAAGGGAGGATGTGCGTGTTCAATGTTTTTGTGTGTGTCATTTTTGTTTGTTGAGGCTCAGAGAATAAGACACGGAGCGCAATCCTGCTGTGGCTATCGTACAAGCAGACTGTCTGCTTTTGAAGATTTGTTGGAAAACAAATCCTTAGTGCCGCAGGCAATCTGGACACCAACACCAATGGCTCAGGGAAAAGAAAGAAATCTACCAGTCGCTGTCTCCCTGCTCCTTCTGCCAGCCCTTGATTCGCTGGATAGGCATTACCAGAAAAGGGATCTCCAGTCAAGTCACTGAATGGAAGAGCTGCCACCATACAAATCAATTCTGTGTGGTGAGAACCCAGTGTGTGTGTTTTGGAGACCTTTCTCCTTTGAAGCAGAAAAATCAAATGAAGCTTCAAAACTTCATCTCAGCCTTAAATTGAGGTAAATCTCATTTGTGCTATGAAATGGGACAAAGTGTAATGAATGAGTAATCCATAAGGTGATAGGCCCTGGAAGTTCTGCAGTTACTGAGTACAATAAAAATCTCCTCCTTGTCTCCAAAAGGTATTTTCTCTTTTGCATTCCTCAGGATGTTAAGGTTGTGGCTAAAGGAGAATGGGACTATAATATCAAACACTGTGGAATCATTTTGCTTTAAATACTATTTGATTGGGGAAAGAAGCCAGTTTCATTCCTAGGCACATAGGTAAAGCCAGTAGAAAAAGAGCAGGGGCAAAGAAAGCACAGATTGCAAATACAGTGAATTTTTTTAAAGGAAATTGAAGAGTGGCATCTAGCCCTCCTTAAAATGTAAACTGTGTACAGATTTCCTTTTAAAAATGAACAGATGTTTTTGAGATTAGGGGAAACTACTGTATAAAAACTCTGCTGGGTGCCTAATATTTTAGATTCCACAGTTCTTGGTTTCTTACAGCAAAAGTTTCAGGGATATACTTTCTAGTAAACTATAAAACAGCACAAATGATTCATAATCTCTGCACCTCTCTAACTACTGATTTTCCAGTCTGTTCTTTATGTTATCAGAGACCACTTATTGGCATGATACCCAGAGATCTGTCATTTTGTTGTTCAGTGCTATATACCATTATTGTTGGCAACCAGGAAAAGGGACAAGCTTATTAGATAAATAGCAAACATTTTTCCTCTAGCAAAATAGGTACAGTACGATCCTTTATGAAACATCAAATATGGATGCAGTTCCTTAGATTCATTTGTCCTATGTGAGCTGCAATGGATTAAGAAACTACAGAAGGGAATTCAGGGCTCTACCTGGCCACCTTATTACTGATTGCAATTCAGTATCTACTGCCTGAAACCCATAGAGACTCTCTACTAATGAGTGCTTACCATGTTACCCATTTCATACATGTACAGTGGCCTGGGAGAGGCACTTCAGTTTAAATTTTACATCTGCTGCTATGATCTCAAGTACCCCCTCAAGGACATGAAAACACTTCACCAATTTTGACTTTAAAAAGACATGAAGCTTTATCGCCTTTTAATCATAATCTATACGTGAAAGGTTTTCAATGTATAAAGTATATATTGAAAAGACGCATTGAGAGACTTGAGAGAGATTTGATTGGAAAGCTTAGGCCTGCACATTTATTTAATGCCTGGTGAGGCCAAGTTAAGTGTTACATTCATATTCCTTGCTACAAGTGCCACTTTAGAGTTCTGTCTCCATGAGTTAATGCAGATCATAGGTATTTCAAGACTAATATATTTTATCGCATCAGGAAAAGCAGGACAGAGGCATCCATCTAGGATGACCAGATGTCCCGATTTTATAGGGACAGTCCTGATTTTGGGGTCTTTTTCTTATATAGGCTCCTATTACCCCCCCACACACACACCCTGTCCTGATTTTTCACATTTGCTGTCTGGTCACCCTACATCCATCACTTATGAGATGATATAAAACTGAATCTGTGATGAGTCCATAGCAGGCAAAAGAGAGATGTGTCGCCATGCCAGTAATGAGCTGTATTTTAAACTATATGTTTCCTTTCTCCACAGGCTAATTTCTGAGAAGTAACTCAGCTTTACACCATTTTTATAACACTTTGGATAAAACTATTTTTGCATAAACTCTGTTTTGACAACTGAATTTAATACTATAGTTACAGGATACAGTTCTAATGATAGTGGATTTGTTCTCTGATCTTTATACCTGTGTAATTTCAATTTATGCAATCATATACATATATATACATATATATATAAAGGATGAGGTCCACTGAAGCTAATGGAACTACACTGACTTACACCAACTGGCCCATAATGTGTAGACAAATTAATAGACTACATGTTTGATCCAAAGTCCATTGATGTCCTTTGAACCATTCCCATTGACCTCAATTAGCTTTGGATCAGGCCCTAAATAACTTGAAAGGACTTCTCCATCTCAAATGTCCATGATTCTAGAGAGACTTTTTTTTCTTTCCCCCTCTCTGGGAACTCTTTGAAATCACTAAGTTATTTAAAATTAAAGTGGACGGAGAAATAGTTAAAATTTAATATGTTAAACAACAGGGTGTGGTGGGTATTTTGACCAAACATTTGTTTAAAATTTATGTAAGAACAAAGAATTCCTGTCATGTTAATAATACAGCTAGGGTGACCAGACAGCAAATGTGAAAAATCGGGACAGGGGGTTGGGGATAATAGGAGGCTATATAAGAAAAAGACCCAAAAATCGGGACTGTCCCTATAAAATCAGAACATCTGCTCACCCTAACTACAGCACAGGTAGCTAATGAAAAGTATATTGTATTGCGAATTTACTCTGAAACTACTTTTCTATTTATAGCCCTCAGAGTAGCTTCATTAAATAGATGTGAGGGACCACATTTTGATTACATGTTTTATGTGCATTACATATGCAGTGCAAAATGGTGTAATTGCTTAATTGCTCCTTATTAGAATTTTGCAATGTATGTAGGGTATTGTTGTAAACTTTATGAGACAAACAATTGACATTAGAACCTTTTTTGATTCGCAAATGAATCTAACACTAAGGTGTGCCAAGAGCATTTATTGTCTCATAATTTGATTTACATTTTCCATGCTGTTCCTGGTATATGCAAGTAGGGGCAAAATGGCTGATGTCTGCAAATGCCCGAAAGGCTAATAAAGCTTGCTGTGCTCCCAGCATGCTCTCTGCCATCAGAAACCAGCAATTAACTTAATAGGGTTCTTGAAATGCAGTAGATCTATGAAATGTGGCATGTGTTGACATTCTCCTGCTGATCTAAACAACCTCCCATCACTGAATAGCAGGATATGTTTGCTATTTGAATTATTTAGGAGCTTGTTATGTGAATTATAAAGCAGCATTTTGCAGTATTAAGTCTAATATTTTATGATCTTCAATTGATTAGGTAGGCTTTCAGGATTACATATAAAGGTTAGGATAAAATATTCCAGATTCTGGCAGCTTGTCCATAGAGCTGTGTTTTCAGACTTGATGCAGCAAAAGAAAAGAAGTATTTTTTTTTCGAAAATAGTGCTCGTGCTATATTTTTTCCACACTCTCTCAAAAAAAAAAAACTATTCTGAGGAGAAGCACATCAGCATTTAAATGGGAAAGTGGCTCTTCCATTTAACTTGAGGAAAATTAATATTTGTATGGATTTTTGTGGTTACTTAAAGTAATTTTGACTTGTTCATGTGATGGGAGCATGAGCAGATTCCAAATACAACAGGGAGCCGGGAAGCTGGAATGTAAAAGAGGACAACAGAAGGGATGGTACAAAGATATCTAGAGATATCTAGATTGGAGCTGGAACTATAATTTCCATCTCTGGTAGACATACCCATGCTAGGTCTGATCGAGCTAGTGCACTAAAAATAGAAATGTAGCTGTAGTGCCACGTGCTATTGTAGAGGGACTGGAACAAGTGAGTTCTATCCTTTCTGAAAGAGACAGGAATGGGGGAGGCAGACAACCAGAACTAGTGAGTGTGGAAATAAGACAACTAAAGAAAGAAAGAAAGAAAGAAAGAAGCCAAAACGGACAAAGGAGCAAAAGAAAGACAAGTCACAGAAGAAAGGGGAAAAAGAAAATAAAAGAAAAGGAGAGGAAAAAATCCAAGATATTTACAGGAAATAAAGACTGTGTTTTAGCATGACCCATAAAGTCTTACAAACCCTACATCTGGCCCTACTTGCCTCGTGCTTCACACGGCTGTACCCATTCCATGCTGCAAGCTACTGTCACCAATGATAGGTGTTGAAATACTGACACATCCTTTAACATAATTAGTAGATTTAATACATACACACCAGCAGGGAAGGGCAAGCAACCTTTTCTGTCTGGCTGTTCAGTGGACCATGTGAATGAAGCCTACCAGCCATTTAAAAAGTATGTCACTGCCATTAGAAAAAGCAATTAAGTATTAAAAGCTTCACTCACACTTTTTATAAGAGGTGAGGCCACGCCTAATACATTTTGCTTGAACTCGGTCATGGTCAAGAATATCTCTGATATCTTAATGACTATGTGCACACTAGAATCTAAATACATCTAAATATAACCATACTTTGGCATATTCTAGGATCCCAAATCGGGTGTTTTCAAGAGTGTTTTCAGCTGCCCAAATGCCTGGAAAATTTGTTTTAGAATGTTTTTAGTAAAACCTTTTTCCATTCTGGTTTATGGATCTTCTACATCCAAAAACCACCATCATGGGTCATTACCAGGTATTATATCTGCAGCCTCCAGCATTAGAAGTGTGAGCATCTACTACTGGAGCTAAAGGAGAAACTCCATCAGTTGGTAGCTGTAGTAGACTCTAATCCCCTGTGGACCAGCTGGGGGACACACAGCAGACATTGAACAAAGGGATACATGCAGTCACACAATTTCTGTAAAGAGTGGCCCAGCTGGAACCCTGCTTCGAAATGTCCATATTTAGTCTGTAGGAGAAAAGCTATTGTAAAGGGACTGGATTGCTTGAGGACTGATAATAATATACAGAGCCTTTCACACCTTAGCCAATGGTTCAAAATCAGCCCACATCCAAAATCTTTCACTATTTGATGTCTGTCTGCTCATGTGACCTACATGCAATGAACTGATAGTCTCAGACCAGTACCTAGGAGCAGGTTCTCAGATTTAAAAACCCACCCCATTATTTGATACTATTGTTATATTTGTTGGTAATTTCACCATAGAGGCTGAGTACCAAATAGACATGGCAATGAACAGGGCTCCCAAAATAGGGTTGATACACAGTGGTACAGCAGTGTGAGGAAGCCTGAGTTGCTGCTACCCACATTTTGTGGGAAGAAATAGAGACCTTTCCACCTTCCATTACAGTGATGTAAATCCAGTCACCTTCGGGGCTTATCCGCATCCTTCATGAACTTTCAATCCATTAAAACAAACTTTCAAAAGAAACTCTATAGTAATTGTTTAAGCACTCTAGCTCTCAGCATGTGCTACTGTTGTCATGTATGAGTGAATGGCAAGGCCAGCAGTTGCATTACTTTATATCTCAGCCTGAAAAATGTGGCAACACTCCTGGGCCAATGCAAGCACAAGCTAGTCTACGTTTACATAGAGTTCCCCTTTTGTCCCTTGTAAAGTGTCCTGAGTATTTACAGAGCACAGGATTATGTCTGACACCCCAAGTTTCTTTTTGGTAGGATTTCACTTGAGAATTCTAATCCCAGGGAGCCTCCAGCTCCAGGTATGAGGCTAATCAGTTCCAGAGCTCTGCACGCTGATGGAAGCTGCCTCTTTCTTACTAAGTATCTAAAGTCCCTGTGAAACACACAGACACACGGAGACTGTCCTGCAATTACTTTCTACAGTCAAAAAGAAAAGGTGGGGGGACACCCCCTGCCCATAGCTGAAAGTTGTGGGCATGTCCTGGGCCAGCCCAAGACCTCACTCCCGTGGCTGGCTGAAGTAATGTATTTCAGAGTTCCTTCTGGCTGGATAGCAGCCAGTCAACAGACCCACCCAGCTGCAGAAAAGAAAATGTACATACATTACTAGAGAAGGAGCAGAGAGAGCCTCTAATGTTATTTCTCTTTGCATGGAAATGTAAATCTATCTCATAATTTCTGAATAACAAAATTGTAAATGTCAGCATTCTATCTTTACTCAGCAAACAGTTTACTAAACACAACTCCTAATAGGAATGCAGCATAAATGTCTGAAGCATGCTCACCATTCTTAGCAATGGAGATCTAAGCACGTTGCATTCCAGAGTAGTGGTATTATAAGAGGGAGAATAAAATAGAGTAACGGAGTGCAGAAGTACATTAATGATACTGTTATAGCCAGTGGCCTTATCATAATTATGGAAACAATAATATATGATACTCTTAGTGTGTGTGTGTGTGTGTTTCTGAACAATTATTTATTTTTAACTACTACAAACTGTTTTAAATTCAATTATTGATAAGTAACAAGGAATGGACTATTATTGTGTTTCTAGACATTTACTTAAAATGAATTAAATCACAATTATGTGTCATTTATTTTGCATAAAATGAGCTCTAAATAGTCTTAATTGTATAGCTATGAAAAGAACAACCATACCATTGTTTTCTATATTTGAACAATAATTCTATATTTAAACTTAAACATTATAATTTGCAGCTTTGTTTGCCTTGCTTAGAAGTTAGATAGGTAAGATTGACACCTCACTTTTGACTCCAGACATTAGATTTAACAAGCATAATTTTCATTCATTTATGTCTAGACTGATTTTTTTTATCAATGTATTTATTGTAGAAAGCAAATGTACATAAAGAAAGTTGGCATATTTATGAAGGAAAGCTGAATTGACTTTTATGTGCTACTTTGTCCAACTGATAAAATACCTACTGGCATAAAAATACCTATAACAAGAATTGAAATCATACCAAACTCTAATTGACGTGTGGTTTTAAAAATGCACAAAGTAATAATATACTATCTCCTAAATAAAGATTCTTCTGTTCACACTTTATCCATTTTCAAGAATCTTTTTGTCATGTAAATTTGCATTGATTAGTTTTTAATTTGAGTTTCTAAAAATGTGCTCTGCATATTAAATTCTAGCAAAAGTAGATTTTTTGCCAGTTTTAATAACGATAATTGTGATCCACAGATGAAGAGCCTTGTTGAATATTTTGTAATATGTCTAAAATGTCTGCTTCAATGATCTTTAGTTTAAGTAATGTCTAATGTTATTTACCTATGCTGGAAAACTTTAAGTGTTGAATCAAGTGTGGATATTCAAAGGGAACAAAGCCATTTAGAGCCCAATCCTGCAGTCATTGCTCATGCAAGCAAAACTGTCAATCACTTCAGGACCAAAGTCAATGCACAAAATTGCAGAAATAGAGCAGGATTTGACCCTACAGTGAATGGGAATTTTGCCTGAGTAAGAATTATGAGAGGTGTGAATTCACTAAAGCCCTGACCCAAAGCCTATTGCATTGCATGGGAGCCTGTCCACTGATTTCAGCAGTTTTTGGCCGAGGCCCTAAATATAAAATGGATTTTCTTTAAGAAATCCGGGGCCAAATCCCGTAGTCCTTATTCAAGCAATAGGAGGTTTGTTTCTGAAGGACTGCAGGGTTCCAGTGCCTGTGTAGAAATTATGTACATTGTCCAATACTATAACTTTATCATAAATTGCAATGGAAGGAGTGCACATACAGGTGATGAATGGGGAAAATGAAGCTGTATATAAAATTGCAAAACCCAAAATAAATGACCTAAATTAAAAGTACATCTTAGTAGTAGAGAGATATGTATCTATCAAGAAAACAGATGTAAGTGAAGAGGCATGGAAGAACAATTGTCACATGAAAAAGAGTAAATAATATGATTAACCAAGGAGAGAAATTAACCCAAAAATGCATTTAACATTCCTTCTAAATATAAAACAATTTGTTTACATGTAGCTCAGTTTTTTCTAACATTAATCTTTTTCTCTTTAGAAGAATAATTAAGATTTTTTTTTACTATTATTAACAGACAGAGTTTCATAATAACGGAGGGTTTCTGATGGCTTTCTAAGAAGAGTTTTTGAAGGTAACATTTCTTTGCTCTTTCTGGACATTCAGAACTTGTACAAAATGCCATTCACATCCATATTTTTTATAAATAACATTCATAAATTACTTTTGAACCAAGCTTTTTTTGCCCCTCTCCCTTTTACAGCAAAAACATATAAAATATTACAGTTTAAGCATAAAAACAAACCATGTCTGAAATAATCTAAAGATTAAACTTTATTTCTCTTAGCTGATTGTATTATTTGAACAATAATGTGTTCATAAAATTATTCATCTGACTGATGAAAGAAAGTACCTGATACGTATTTTTTATTCAAATATTACTCCTGTGGAATATTGGCAACATTTTATGTTTCAGCCTAAGCTATAAATTCCTTCAGAACAAATCAAATGTCTTTAAAGAATATTTCTGTTTGAAAAGGAATTAAGCCTTCCTGAAAGAATTTTAAAGGTTGTGATATTCGCAGTCTGATAAAGCAGCACCTTTAATGAAATTCTAATTAGCAATTTCATGCACTTTGCTATTAGTCATATCAGATTAGTGCACATTTTCACAGCCTTCCTTTAATTAAGTGCACTTATTCCAAGTTTCAAACACTCTTCTTATAAGATGAAAACTGTGCTGAAATGTTATTTAGTAAACAGCAGATGTGAGAAAGTGTAGGTGTGCATGTGTGTGTTGATGGACATTTTTAACTGTCCACAGACTTACACATTTGCAGTTCCTGCCACTTCCTTTATTTGAAATGTCTTCTGTTTGTTGGCATACATTTCTATTGTGCCTTTAAAAACCAAACACAGATGAAGGCCTATTTCCTGAATATTTCAAGGAACATCCAAAACTTTCCAGTGACTGGCATTTCTGATAAATGAAATTCAGTTCAGAATTTCAGAACAAATTCTGGATAACCCAGAATGCAGACAATCAAGTCTCAGACATCCAAGTTTTCCCTTAAATACATCACACCATTTCTCTTAAAATCCTTGGTGTAAATCTGTCTGTGGGCCCAATTTTACTAAAGTCATTGGCAAAACTCCCATTTACTTCAGTGGGACCAGGTTTGGGCCTTATCTCCAGTAGAAGGATACTGTACTGCAAATAATTATCAAATATTATACACAACACTCATCTCTGTGCAAGGGCTGATTGACTTGTATGGTCGGCATTGTAAAAGGTGAGAGATTACAAATAATGCATTAATTCACAGTACACCTTGCTCTGCATGATACGAGCAACATGAGGATTGATTTAATATACATAATGATAAGCAAGCCTGTTATGGACATGAAGATAAAGGATATCACACATTTCTTGCCATTTCCATAATACCCAGAGCTATAAACACACCAAAGCATGTATTTTTTCTTTTTACCGTAATATTTTCTAAACATATGCAATGGCTTTCCAGTTAGAGGGAAACATGTTTTCCAAAATACCCATGAACTCTATTGCTTTTGCTATGCTCTGTACCTCATACCACTACTGTAGCCTATTTTGGTTGAGATTTAGCATTGTAATATATTAACTAATTGTGCGCATTTTTAAACACATGCTCTCTTGTTGATGTCATTCATTTAGACTGTAACATTTCTGACATTTTTAGATAGTCCCTAGAGGCTCATAGCCCTCTTAGCAGTTCCCTTTCAGTGAGGGCTGTTTGCTTTATGATTACTGACTGACATCTCAATAACTTGGAACATATTGAGTAGTGCATATCTATTGAACAGCTTTTTTAAATGCATGGTCCACTTTGTCAAGTCATGTGTGAGCCATAATTTAGGCTAATAATTACCAGACATGAATGCTATGAAACATTGGTGTCTACACTCTATTTTTTTTAAGTACTGAATTTTAATACATTCAGAAAACATTTGCCTAAGGCTAAGATAGACCCCTCCTCTCCTCCTTCCCTCCCCCCCCCCCCAAAAAAAAAACATATGGAAGCACTTTAAAAGTGATAAATGATTTGGAATCTACATTGTCTACTGGTGTGCGTCTCAGGAAAGAAAATTAGAGTTAACAGGTGTTAGATAGGGAATGGTGAAGCATTTTAATAGAATTGTCAAAATGTTGGTACCAGATGTTGACATTAATGCATGCAACAAAGAATGTAATGCTGTGCAACCACTTAAATGATTATTTGTTTAAATTTCAAGCCATAGCAGGAAATCCTTATTTTGCCCACCACCTTTATGTACAGGCCATTCCTCCTGTACTTTCCTCGATGATTTGCATCAAAGTGTAATGGTTATACAGCTCACATCTGCATGCTTTAAATAATCCATGCCTGTCAAATTTCATTTTTTCCTCTCAGATCATAACCATCACAACCCCTTCCGCACTAGCCTTGAAGTCTCTATAAATATATTTGTATATTAGAAAAAAATGATTTAAATACTGTAAGTTACAGGATAATTAATCTTTGAACTACTCCGTAACTTCGAATGTATTTACCAAGTAATCTGCATGAATTTGTAATTACTATGTATTTATATGGTATTTTCCATGTAATCACAAAGTTATATGGTTATATGAGTCCTGTAAATTATAGGAATACCAGGGAGGGAAAAACCTAATCTCTATTCCCTCCACTAAAAAGCTTTTCCAGAAATCTTTGGAATTCTCTTCACTTAGGTTGTCTGAGGAGGCACAGAAAGTATATCCTTTAGAGATTAGTAGAATTTTCTGCCAACAAAAGAGATCCAAAATCCATGTACAGTGTAAGAGAGGGGTGGATTTTTGTTATCTCTTTTATTTTGTTTTAACACTAAATCAATAATCGGTTCTTGCAGAGAGAATGTTGTTATAGTTTACAGACCACTGAAAGCTCAACATCCATTCATGCTTTAAAGACTAAAGAAATATTTCCCTTCCCAATCTTTACAGAATCCTAAACAGTATGTAGCCTATAGTCGTACCATCACAAACTGTGATCTTGTCAGTGCTCAGCCTTGGCTTTGCCTCAGTAAGGCCTTTTACACTCTCTCTTTTCAAAATACTAATCAAACGGTTTCTCCTACAAGGTTGAAAGAAAGCAAAAGAAATGTATGGTTATTGCTATTTCTATTTTGAAATTCTTGGGAGTGAGCACTCAGACAATACAAAGATGCAGCCATGTCAATAAACCAATAGCTAGATTAGATTAATTGGATCAATTGATTGATAGTGCTGGTTAGCGCATAAAGATAGGGTTGATATTTAAATGTAAAGCCACCATAGAAAACCTTATATGTTCTAAGAAGCAGTATTGGTTATTCAGTCGCCGGCATTCTTACCTCTCTATGGAGCCTTTCTCTGGCAAGATGCTAGGAGCCAGTGTATTGTTGGAGGTGTTGTCGTTTGGATTAGACATAAAACCAAAGACTACCTGACCACTTGTATATATTAACGATCCCATAGCACTTTCTACAAGAATAAAAATATTAACACAGGCGGCATAATGACGTTTTGCTTACTTGTAACCTCCTCCCCACTTATAATCAGAGGTGCTGGAACAATCTATATAGTGGGGGCGCTGTGAACCATTGAACCAAACTATAAACCCTGTATATGATGGAAACTACTTCAAGTCAGGGGGTGCTGTAGCACCCCCAGCACCTCTAGTTCCAGCACCTAGGTTTATAATTTAAATTCAGCATGGTTGTCTTCTTCTCTTTCTGGCCCCGACTATTGTGCAGTGTTCCAGTGTGCTACAAGATATGCTTTTTCCCAGAGAAAGATGTATTTCAATAATGCTTGCAAAGAGATTTCTTCTTATGTATTGCAGTGAATGTCCCACTGAAAATTTATGGTACACTTTAGACTATTTTGCCAAACATCCATAGTTACATAGTTACTATGCACATTCCTATTTTCATATATAAACCTTATGGCCAGAAGCTCCAGAGAGGAAAGAATTTTTTACTCCCTCTGTTGGTGAAAAGGGGAAAGTGCTGCCATAGATAGGCTCATTTGTATAGGCTAACTACCCACAATTCCTCTAGTGACGATTAGAGAGGTTCCGAGTGGCAAAGAGCTCATTTCCAAGTTGCCAGGACATTGCTCAAGGGCACTTGGCTTCCTTACCATGGGGACTTTGCTTAAGAGATGGTGCAGAAGACTCTGCAATGAGAGATAGATTGAGGACTTTGCTGCCAAAACAATGCAGAGGACAGCAGCAGAGCTGAGCAGATGCCACTGAGGCCTGCATACCCAGCACCTTCATAAAGCTGAATCACTAAGTTGGTGGCACTTCTTTGCAGGACCAGTCAAGCACTTCCCTTGGGTCTGGAGACAGACCTGCAAAGTGACACTTGGACTACTGATACTCTTTGATCTAAACTGCGAGTGGTGTTTGGTGGATGGTGAGGTGGTGCAGTCAAGAACTATTACCTGTGGAACATTCTTACTGGTGGGTGGGGAACGAGTTAGATGGACCACTGCCAAAGTTACTGGATGGGGCTGGGGTTACTCTTTATTTGCATTTATGTTCTGTTTCTGTGTTTTCCCAAGTTTATGACTGTTCCTTTTCCCATAATAAAGATTTCCTTGTTTGTACATAGTCTGAGTACTTGTGAGTGGGGAAGTTCTGCCTATTAAGGGCACACAGGGAGGGTGTGTTTCGTTTTCCCAGGTTTCTGGGTGGGGACTCGAGCTGGTTTAGTTATTTGTCAGAGGGACCCCTAGCTATATTGAACCATGTCCTTTTTGATGCTGTTAACCACCTGGCAGAAGGGTTATGTATATAATTGTATACACACTTGCCAGATGCCAGACCAGTATTTTCATGTGACCTAGTCACCTCTGCTGTCACAATCCCCTCAACCAGCCTGATACAGATACTGAACTGTATAACTAGTAGACATACAAAACTTAAAAATGGGACCAGTTGGGAAAGCTCAGATCCAGGCAGGAATCTGGATTTTCCCAAGTTCAAAAGAGTTCCAATATCCTGCGGCTTTACTCTGGGCCCATTTCTGCTAACAATGATTGTCCTGTAATGGCAAATTTTCTACTCAACACCTCAGAGGGCAATGAGACATTATAAGCCTAGATGCAGTAAATATGTTTTCCTATAGGGAATTATATAGAAGATATAGTGTATAAAAAACAACAGAAAAGCAGATAGATACAGACCTTAGAGCGCTCTGCCAGTAAAGCTATACACATGCGAGGTAGAGTGTATGTCATGATTTTTTTCTTTATTCTCATAGCTATGCAGTATCTTCATTTCTGGGTGAAATCCTGCCCTGACATGTAAGAGTCAGGCTGAGATGTGGGTGGGGGGAGGCATGCTGCCAGCATGTAGCATACAGAAGAGCCATTTTGATGATATTGGGCAGGATGATGAGGCCAGGCAGCCATTACTAGAGCTGTGCGAGAAGTCGATTTTCCTTTTCAAGGGGAATTCTGTGATTTCAAGCTATTTTTCTATTCCAAAAGGTAATAAAAGTAAAAACGTTATGAACTTCCTACAAAACAAAATTGTGGGGAGGAAAAAATTGGGTTGATTGAAACATTTTGTTCTGATTAAATCGAAACGTTTCATTGTGACTTCAGGTTTTTTTATTGTATATTATCGAATGTCAGAGAAAAGAAAAGTCATTTTGAAATGGAAAGTCAAAACCTTCCATTCCCAAAAGAATGCTTCCTTCCAATTCTTTTTCTCTTTGAAATTGTGTTGAAATCCACATATTTCTGCAAAATTTTTTGATTTTTAAAAATGGCACTTCCTGACAGAACAATGTTCTGTCAGAAAAATTCCAGCCAGCTCTACACATTACACATTAGGGTGCACAGAGCTTCTCCTTTGAAGAGTTGCAGCAAGTGCCCTTGGCCTAGCAATGTAATATGTGTGATACCAGCTTTAGGCCTACCCATGGTAGTGGCTTATAGACCATATCCTCTTAAAAGCGTGTTGTACCACCCAGCACAGTAGCTGACCACCTTTCTTGCATTCTCTTGAACGTTAGGTAGGAATCCTGCCCAGCCTCTGTGAGAGAGTGAGGAGGCCAAGAAGCACCCTCCCCTCAGTACAAACAGCAATCCCCTACACCGGCAGATCACCAGCACGGGCCACAAGGAACTTTCACCACCTGCTAACATCATCATTTTCACAACCCTGAGACTTGGGTTGAGGCAGAACAGTGAAATCAATGGGGCTACTAGTGGAGTAAGTACTACTCAACATGAGTTACCAGCTAGCCCTCAATGTCCTCAGAGTAGTTGAGAGCACTCAGCGCCCTGCAGGATAAGGCCCTAGTTGAGATGATTAGATACATACATAAATAACAGCACAATATTCAGTGTCAAATGGCTTGCAGAGATAATAATGGCATTGGGCTCTGACTTAAGGAGTGATATTACTGTAGAGCAGGGCTTGGATAGTGAACTGTGGTTCTGGTATATTACTATGCAGCCAATGAAGTAACTCCTTCCGCTGATGATGATAAAGTCAAATTAAAATTTCCTAGGGAAGTCATGTCACCAAGGCAGGGGGACCGAGAAGTAATGAAAAGAGGCTGTCCCTCTCTGTGGACTGCCCAAGGTCTGTGGGATTTATCTGCAGATCTCAGCATATTTACTTTGCAGTGGTGACCTGCCCTCTGTAGCTAGGCAAATGCAAAGGAAATGACCCAGTGGGAGCTCTGTGGCCTCCAGTCCATTAGAATTTTATCAGAATTGTTCCCCTTGTCTGAGGGATGATATGGACTCGGGGTCCTCAACTGTGTAAATGGAACTATGGCAACTTACACCAGCTGAGGATCTGCTCCTTTGCTTTTTCAGCCACAGCCATGGCTGCTATGCCAAGCTGGAGAATATTTCTTGCAACAGCTCTCCTCTGTGCCAATATTTCAGGGTGCCCTGACACAAAGATTATTTCTGCTTTAGCAAAGCCACCTCCCAGAATTCAGCTGAGAAACATGCACGTGGACCTTATTTAAAAAGGGTGTTTCACCAAGACGATATCTCTTCTTTAAAATATTCCTTCCTCCCATAGCCTTGCCACATGCCAATACGTGAATGCTTTTCATTAAATGCAAATAACATATTTTCGAGCAACTCGAGCCTAACACGCTTTGTACTAGTCATCATTATGCATACCTAATATATTTCGCAAACCCCCAATTCTCCAGCCTTCTGTCTTTTGAGGCACATTTCTGAAATCAAATGAAAATATTACACCCCTGTTTACTTTTAGACATGTATTTTTTTTCAAAGCAAATGCATTCTGTGTTTTAAGTGAGATACCACCATGTATTTATGGGAGTTTAATAAGTTCTTCCATTAATAACATAGACAAACTAATTTACCAGAACGTGTCTGTTTTAAACTTTGGGAACAAAGAGTGGGAGTATGAAAATCAATCTTTCCTTTGTACTTGAGCCACTGACCCATTAAAGCTTTGAAGATCATTTCTTTAAGAAATTGTGAGGAGTTATTTAACTACAAACAGCAGCTACCTTCCCATTCCAGCTGCGTAATCAAGCGTAATAAATTAGAGGGGAAAAATAAAGGTTCACTCCATTTTTTTTTTATAACTGAAAATTCTTAATAGCACTTTGACAAATCGACCCGCAACAGAAAGAAGCCAGCTTTTTTTTTAAATGTTGTTAAAGCACTGATGTTAAAAATGCTGTTAAAACATTAGCTTTAATGATGGTTCACAATTTTTCTTGGTTACCCTAGGCTTAATTATTTAACATAAATTAATTGTTAAATTTGCCCATTATTGGGAAAAGTTAACAATATTGTGAACTACAGCATTGTCAACGTCTATATGCATGAAGATTTGAAGACATTTTCCTTTCCTTTTTTCTTAACCAGGTGAAATCCTAAATGTATTACTAGTTGTTAATAGTTATTAATGATTATTATTTCATATTTTAGTATTGACAGTAGGCTTAGAATTATACAATAAAAAATAATAAAACAATCCTTTCCTTAAATTACCTGCAGTCTAAAAAGGATACTGATACCAACTTGATACCTAGCCAATACAAACACCCACGGGGGGAGAAGTAAATAAACATGACGTATCTAAAACCTACTTGTAAAAGGAAAACAGGTATGTACCATTTTTGAAACATTAAACATGTACACTTTTTGTTGATTTGGTCCTGAAATAGATAATTATTTCTTAAACAAATCTGTTGGTTCTATTTTCCAGGCCTCTGTTTATTACGAGATATGAAAGTGTTGTAAGAGGATTCAGATAACTTAAAATAGCATGGGTTTCCTACTAAAAGAAGACCAGTTAGGAGGATAATATACTGTGTTGTGCGGTTCTCTAGGAGGCTTGCCATTCAGCATTCCCCACTCCAAGGAAGAATGAACCACAGGAAAAGGTTCAAAACGGTGATTCTTACCTGCCTCTGGGATATGTTTTTGCTAAATCAGTTGCAGCTCTGCCACATGTGCAGGAGCCATGCAAGAAAGGCTCCCATAACAATTAATGAATCAATATTTAGCACCTTATATAGAGTATTACATACTGCAGACTGCATTTTTCGAGAAGGCTGCCTAGGGTCTATGCACAAAAATGCTCGTGCAATTTACATGTGTGGTCTCAGCAAACGGACAAGCAGATCAGGTCACTCCCAACATAAATGGCTATACGATACTTCACTAGTCATTTTCATGCACAATTGTGGTATCTGTGCACAAACCGGTAAGCAGACAATTATATACAAATCTCAGGCTTTTTCTTCTTTTGCCTCCAGAGTGTTGTCCAAACATAAGCCAATTAATTAATTTGTTGAATAATATTCTTAAAATATTTTCCTCAATCCATTCCATATTAATTAAATAAAAGTGACTGCTTTTTTTTAAGCTCATTCAAGTTTGTTCAAAGTAGATAGGCTTATTGGGACAGGAAACACTAGGTTCAACTGTACAATGTGTAAGTTTGTGAGAGGCTTTTGTTCATATAAGCATCTAAAGCTTGGGGCTAGATCCTCAACTGGTGCTAGTGTGGACCCATTGGTTAAGTTCCTCAGCTGCATCGTCTTCAGGGGAGTTATGCCCTCTATGCTTATCTGAAGTCTGTTCAAATTATATGAACCTCACCATTAAAAGAAACTTTGCCTGGAACTAGCACAAGAATTGCTTTTCTCCTTGTGATTCAATGAGGCCTCCTATCGGGGCTAGTTGAATGTATCTGTTTTGCATAATATTAATTATGAATTTACAGTTTTGGGGTGAAGAAATTTGCAAGACGGTAGAATAGTTTGGACAAATAATTTTCAGACAACAGGCTGCTCATGAAATGTTTGCTTCCAATGATTTGCTAATCAGTATTCATGAGGTGCGGTTAGTTATCCTGAAGCTTGACAGTGTCTACCCATCCTGTGAGGAGTGAGTGCTTTCTTTAATAGAAGAAACTCGGTGTTATTCAATGGAATTCACCTTGCAAGTCAGGAAATTCCCTCAAGATAGAGAGTAATTTTAAGGCTCCGGGACTGTAAGAGTAATAACCCCATTGTGCGTTATCTGTAAGGAATGAATTTGGGCCCTTCAGCCTGGATCTTTCAAGTGCTAGGGGCCAAAAGCAGAGTCCCCTAGCACTTGAGCTAAAGGACTAACTCCATTTGTGCATAGACCCAGCCACCAGAGAGAGATGAGAAATACTTAGGAAGAATGTTGATTGAATTATATGATATGGTTTTTGCTTTCTGGCTAAATGACTGAGGCCTCAATTCAGCAATGAACTTAAGCACATGCTTAAATCCATCTCTATACAGCAAAGAACTTAGGTGTGTTCTGAAGCATTTTAAACCAGTGAATAACAAATAGCAAATAATGAATAACACACTTTTTTGTATGAATTTTCAGACACACAATCATTGGTGATAGAGCTAATAAAAAAAAGCCAATTTGTCAAAACTGAAACTGGTCACAAAAAAGGGTTGGTTTTTGATGAATCTCTCCTCCTAACTCAAACATTTTTGGGGAAAAAGAGTCGTAATTGTTGAAATGTTTTGTTTTGACAGTTTTGTAATGAAGAAATCTGGTTTCCTGGTTCCAAATGACTCTTTGTTTAGAAATGTAGGCTAAATAGACTCAAAAAATGATTTTAAAAAAAGGTTGAAACTGAAATAAAACATTTTGAAATCATCCAAATGAATGTTTCAATTGATCCAAACTGGGGGGAAAAAATCACTTTTTCAGTTTGCAAAAATTGTTAAGTTTTTGGCTTTTTGTCCTAATTTGAGATGGGAAAAATTTTCAAACTCTCTAAAATATTTGCAGAACAGGAAAACCATTTTCTGCCAAGTTCTATGATATCATTTGTGAAACTTTTGGGATTCCATATGTTTGACAATTGTCCAAACACTAACAAAAAACAAACAAGATGACTGTATAAATTGTAGTGAGCTGACTCTGACGCTTTTAATCACAACAATATTCATAAATCCATTTATTAAAATTTGTCTTTTTCTGAATAGGACATAGAATTATGCAAAGACATGAGGAAAAATGATAAAGAAAATGCTTTGGCTTGAGAATGTCCTAAAAATTGGTAAAGGTTCATAGGATAGGAGGGGTTATTACTTTCTCTAAGTAGCTCACCCATCCATAGACTCAGAATCATTACTCGTTCACTTCCCTCTGCCTCCAGAGTACCATTAATCAGAATGTAACTGGGACAAAGTAAGAGATATTGGGTACAAATGTCAAAAGCACATAAGTGACTTACAATCCTAAGTCCCGTTAATTTATGCCTCTAAACCACTTATGTGCTTTTGAAAATTGTACCTATTTGAATAATATTTACTATTCATGCATTGTTTATTGTCTGATATATTAATCACACACCAAGGAATAATGTTCAGGCTTTCTGTTTAAATCAAGGACATTTCTGTTATACTGTACTTCTAATATACTGAGAATTCAGTTCATAGTATCATTAGAACAACACGTTTTTATGTCAATGTATTAATGTTCTACGAGGTCTGCCCTAGAAACTATGTCAACATATTCCTCACCAATGGAGATCATGAAATACCGACAGCAATAGTGTTAAAAAACAAGCTTTTAGATCCCATTTTACTTTGTTGCAACACTGCTTTGCAGATACTGAATTAGAGCCCATTTAAACCATTCAAGCATATAATCAAATTTCAGTAATGAGTTATTAATTAAGCAGGGGCATCCAATTCTGTGCTAACTGCCTCATAAACAATCGACAGGAGATTTGTGAATTTTGACTTCCTGACACTATTAAACAAATCAATATTAGGTTTCAGACACAGCAATTCAGACAGTTTTCCCTGTTATTTGGCAATCGTCTGCCTTGAATACTAATGAAAGAATTAAGAGCTGTAGATTTTGCATGTGTTCCATCAAAAAGATCCTTATCTGTGGGGAATTGGGGCCTGATTTGCATGGCAGAAGACTTCGCTTTTGTAGGTACAATTTTTCTCAATATGTCACTCATTAGTATTTATAAACTACTGAGCAGTGAAGCCTTCAGCCCCTATTCATAATGAATGTTCATATCCCTGTTGGAGATACAAGTGAACAAAGCATTTTATGTATTTATTTCGTAGTCCAGTTAATTTATAGCTAACCTAGCCTATAGAAAATTAGTGTCTACGGATATCTCTGAACAGCTGACACTTGCTTAATTTTTAGGAGGCTTTAGTTTGCTGAAAATACATAAGTAATTAACTTATGGCAGTTTATTCTATATGTAGCATTTCTATGGCTAACAATTACCTTCAAGAAATTACAAAATCATTCACAGGCTTTGTCTACACTACGAGCTAGGGGTATGAGTCTCCAGCGCGAGTACATCTACTCGTAGTAGCTTGATGAGACCTAGCAAAAGTATAAATAGTAGTATAGCCATGTGTACCCACCATTTTCAGGAGTGTTTGTGTTTGCGAATGGGGAAAACACAACCCTAGCTCATAGTGCAGATGTAGCCATAGATTTATTTATTTCTCTCATCGTCCCTCCCTTGCCTGCTCTCGAGTGACTTTTAGGCCCTGATTCAGCAGTCCATTCTGGTTTAGCAAAGCACCTGTTAAAGTTAAGCAGATGCTTAAGTAGGGTCTAATGCTGGTGACAAGTGCTGGGCTGATGGTAAAGGAGGATGGTGTCCATAGAACAAGTACAATAGCAATGCAGCTTTACTACACTGCCCTTGCCAATGTGGCCCCATTCTAACCTAGCTGAACTACATCTGAGGATAAGCAAGTTGTTTAGGCTCCATACTCAGACCTCTAATGAACCTGCCTGCAAGGGTGCCGATCGATGCCAGTGGTGGTGGTGGTTTTTGCGAGCAAGATACTTGTCCCCTGAGATTTGGACTGAGATAGAACATGGCCAAATCTCAAGATTTTCTGAATGACAGAAGGTCTTGGGCCAAAACTGTGGCTCTAAACACCCCAAATTTTTGAACAGTTTTGAATGTAACTTCAAGCTGTTATTGCAATAACTGACTGAATCAAAACTCTGATTTCAACCCCCCTGAACTTTGGAGGGTGGGTGATTGAAATCCTGATCTGAAATTTGTCATATGCACTCATCCACAACTGATTATTTTATCCAAACCATTTGGGGCTTGAGTCTACACAAGAAGTTTTCTCATGTGAATTTGCTATTTCCTGCATTGGAAATGGCACAAGAATAGATTTTTCTCTTGATTTTGTAGTACTTCTAAGTTCTACATCAGTCCTGGCTGAAAGGAAGAAGCACAAAGATGCAATAGAATTAAAACGAATAAGAAATTAATGTGGGTGTTTTCATTAGGTTCTCAAGTGATAGAGAGCTATCTTTTGGAACCAAATGAAATGGTCTTCTTCTTATGCCCAAAACCTGGGGGAGCTGGCAAACATTATGTCTTTATGTATGCAGGTACCCACTTTCTGGATTTATGTCTGTGAACAACAGACACTCAAAAGTGAGATTTTCTGACTGCGAGCGAAAGTACTGTAGCTTACTTACCCAAATGACATATTTGTACAACCGTCCACAACTGAATAGACGTATGTGTGAACATATTACCCTCTAGTGGCTGGTTTACAAAGAAGAAAAAAGCCTTACTGCTATTGAGAGCAAATATGATTCTCCTTTAGATCAACTGTTAGAGGACTGATGTTTAGCGGCTGGGTTGGATTACTGTGTTTGAAAAATGGTGGGTTTGAGTGCATGGATCAAAACTATTCTCCATTAATAAAGAAATAAGAGTTCAGTGATTTTGCATAGGCACACCCGACATTTGCGTGCACAAATTACTGTACATAGGCAGTTCCATTTGAAGTCGCAGTATTGGAGGCTGCCAGGGAAAGTGTTGCCCGCCATGTATCTGTTTGAATAAAGAGATGAAACAACTTCCTTTGCTTCAACCTTAGTTTCAAGTAAATAGGTATTTAAAAATTATTCTTACATATAGATTTATTTTAAAAATAGGATGATTTTATTGGTGAGGTTCTGATTTGTTTGATTCATAATATTATAAGCTTTAAACAGATCTACTTACAGGCTGAAATCCTGTTCCATTGAAGTCAATGGCTAACCACATTAAAGCAGGGGTCTCAAACACGCGGCGCAGCCCGCGGAGTTATTTCCTGCAGCCCACCATAGGTGCCAACTCCACCGGCAGCCAAGCTCTCCTCCCTCTCCACCCCCCTGTTCCTCCCCACCCAGCGCGCCACATCCCCATTCCTCCACCTACCTCCCAGCTCTTCCCGCCACCAAACAGCTGTTTGGCAGCGCTTAGGACTTTCCGGGGGAGGGGGAGGAGCGGGGACGTAGCGCGCTCAGGGGAGGAGGCGGAGAAGAGGCGGGGCCGGGGCATGGATTTGGGGAAGGGGTTGGAATAGGGGAAGGGAGGAGGCGAAGTTGGGGCCGGGACTTTAGGGAAAGGGTTGGAATGGGGGCGGGGAAGGGGCGGGAAAGGGGTGGGGCCTCATGGACTAGACGAGCAGTCTGAGGTATGAATTTCAGCATGTATGATTCTTTGCTGTGAGTAGTTGGGAAGAATGTTTGTTAAAAGTGGCAACGTATTTTGTATGAATAGTTACTTTAAAAAGTTCCTGCCATTACAGCTATGTTGATAGACTGTTAGTTTCGATCATCATCAGTGTTACTGACCACATAAGGAATAGTTACAGGTGTTTATATTTTATTAAAACCCCTCTTCGCATTACAGTTTTTAAAAAGTTAATACATTGACTTTTAATAGCATACTATATTACTCTTCATTTTTTTCATTTTTGACTATACTTTTGTATCGTTGTATGAAAAGGTTTCAGTGATGCGGTCCTCGGGCCAATGTACTAGTCCTCATGTGGCCCTTGTGGTGATTTGAGTTTGAGATCCCCGCATTAAAGACTGTGACTCAGAGACTATGGTCATGGGGGCCATATAAGTACAATGATAGATAGACAGACAGATAGAAAATGCCCATTGACTTCAACTGGGCCAGGATTTCTCCCACAGTATCTCCTCTCTTTCTCTATTATTATTTATATTATCGCAGCACCTCGGCGCCCCAGTTACAGTCCAGGAACCCATTGTGCTAGGTGTTGTACAAACACAGGACAAAAAGACCAGCCCTTCAACCCAAAAGCTTACAATCTAAATAGAAGACAAGAGACACCAGATTCACTTAACTGTGCAGTGCCTATTAATGTTCATGCGAGTCACATGTGAAAATGGACGGAATCTGGGCTGCCTACCAAAAAAAAAAAAAAAAAGAGCTTGAGCCACAGAGATTGATTGATTGAAGAGTTTTCTCTCATTGCTCTTTTCTACCTTTCTCTCTCCATCTATCTGTCAATCATATTTTAAGACCCCTAATCTACTAAAATCTCAAAGGCTATCACATATAAAAATAATGCTTAGCTGTCAGGCCAAATTAACATAAATAAGAATATTCAAATTTAGATGAACAATCAGTCCTATTTCCTATTGTTCTTACCATTAAGAAAGTATTTCTTTTAAACAACTAATATACCCCCTGATTTTTCGCATAAATTGGAGGTAACCTGGATCTTGTTCTGTCTCGGGTTTAATTTAAAATACATTTCAATATCTTACACATATAACATGATCTCTTCTGCAGTGCGCTGTCATTTTTGTGGAGCATTCAGCTCATTTGAAAATCAGCACTTGCTCCTGCATAGATCCCTAAGATGCACCACCTTTGTAAAGGGGCAACTTCAACTTGAAATTTAATTTGATGGCCTGTGCCGAACAGAAGGTCAGACTAGATGGTCTGATGGTCCCTTCTGGCCTTAAAATCTATGAACCCGTGAGTCTATTAAATCTAGTTTGTTTCCAAAAGTGTATTAAAACTAGTTTCAGGTGTTACATCTGCCCTCAACAATTTTTGTGGTTTTCCAATCTATTAAAATGCTGGGGTGTTCTCTGCCCCATTGCTATGTGACAGACCTACACCAACAGCTGGATTTTACTATCTTGGGCCTAACCCTGCATGGTTTACTAACTTGGGGCCCGTACCTACTCAGATCCTCACTGCAATGATTGGGCACGAATAACTTTACACGTACATGAGTAGTTGTAAGCATGGCTGTCTTCCTGTTGACTTCAGTAGGAATACCGTTGGATATAAAATTCTGTGTATTTGTTTGCAGGAACAGAGTTTAACTGAGTAGACATAAAGTGCTGCCAAATGCACAAAGTACATAAAACTGACAATACGGAGATACATTTTTTCTGTAATCTCTTTCAATTATAATAACCAAGGCTTCACATGTAACAATAGTAGGTTTACAAATTCAGATAGAAGTATGATTTTTAAGGTGATGGTGTCTCTTAATGGGGCAAAACATAAATCCTGCATACATTACAAATTAGAGCCGTTATACATCACTTTCTTTTAATTAACACTAACATCTCAGAATTGTGTTGCTTAAGAAATCAAGGCTATATCAGTTTAATGCCCATAGCATATTTCCCATTTGATCAAAAGGATAGATTACGCCATAGTTTATTTCCTTCAAAATTACATGCTTTTATTTAAAAATCTATCATTAAAATTTACATTAAAAGCTATTTTCCAAAATTCTTCTTACTCAAAATGTCAGTGTCAATGAGAAAAATGGAAACCAATTTGTGGGATCTGAAATTTATATACATAGATTTAACGTCTTATTATATCTTTATTATGGCTAATTAATTTTATACATATATTTGTTTTTCCAGTATTTATCATGCCCGCTTGCTCTCTCTCTCTCTCTCTCTCACACACACACACACACACACACACATACACACACACAGTGTAGAATCACAGAATCGTAGGACTGGAAAGGACTTCGAGGGGTCATCTAGTCCAGTCCCCTGCACTCATGGCAGGACTAAGTATTATCAACCATTCCTAGCACCACCTATTATTAAGGTTGCATGACAAATCCCATTATAAGACCCTGTTTTCAGTTGCTTATAACTTTGCCAAACTTTAACTGTTTGTGCTGAAATTTTCCATGATACGTATCTACCTCATGCTGATTTTGGTTTTAATTTTGTGTTTGTTTATTTGTTTTTATTTAATTTCAGCCAAAGCAATTCAGCTGCTTCTGAGAATGAGGCTAAGGGGAAAAAGTTGTATCATAATGCAAGTGCATAAGAGGGCTGACTTAATTTATCACATGGACTGCTTGACTTTGCAGACTTAATAATGTTCATAAAACAGTGGGGCAGGGGGTGAGTGTGTGTGTATGTGTTTGATTTCATATAAAGTGGGTAAAAGAACAGCTTTCTGCTGTTGTAAACTGGAGCTTGAAGGGTTGTAAGTACTTCACTGCCCAGCTATAGCTCAGTGATCAATGGATTTTCAGAAATATGGAGATGACTGTAATGAGGTGGTGTGGCCTCCCTCCGAGCCAGAGGGGGAGGAATCACTCTCTCTGCCCAGGTGGGCAGAGTCAGGCTGGGCTTGGCCCTCCCACCAGAAGTTGAGGGACAGGGCAGGAAGTACAAAAGGTGGAGCCCCTAGCTCAGTTGGAGCAGAGCCAGGGAAGGAGACAGACGTGTCCTGCTTGCTGCTGCCCGCCAACCCAACTGCCGAACCAGATGGCACTCTGGACCTTGGGAGGAGCTGGTAGAACTGCTGGTGGCTGAATACCCTGAGAAACAGAGGCGCCTGAGACCACGGAACCTGATCCAGAACTCTGGTAGGAAGTAGCCCAGGGAAAGCAGACTTTAGTTTGGTGTTGTTGCGGCTTAACAGCCGGTCAGCGTGTTGCGGGAGGATCCCCGCTGACCCAGTGGCGGGACACCCTGCCACTGTTAGGCCCTGGGCTGGGACATGGTGGAGTCAGGTGGGTCTGCATCCCCCTCTCCCTGCCACCCCACCACTGGGGTGGCAGCCTCCCCACCATAGGCCACGAAGCCTTTATTTGTCTGTCGCCCACCAGAGCCAGGATGATAGACTGTTTGCCAGAACTCCCCCGCCTAATAGTTTGGGCTATAGGCTGTGGCTACCAGCCCTACCCTGCCTAGGGGTTAGAGCTATTGACCACTTGTCAGCTCCGCCCTGCCTGGGGGCTGGAACTTAGAGACTGCTTATTTGTTCTGCCTGCTCAAAGGCTTGGAACACTAACCACTGATTTGCTGATTCCCCCTAATACTAGGTCGTGAGCTCGGTGACGTAGTGAGGCGCTGTGGCCTCCCTCCCATCCAGAGTGGGAGGCACAAGCGCGAGTCCACTACAAAGACACATGATATATTCCTGAATGTCTCAGTTTAGTATAGTATGCCATGAGGCAGGGATTAGTGTTTTCGATTGCTATGTTTTTCCCCCTGTGGCAACAATGGCACAATTGCATACTACATTGCTTCACCTGGGAAGGTAATGTGAGTAGCCTCTATTACCCTCTTCATTGAAAGGAAAGGCAAAATTGGCCTGAATAATATTCTGAAACTCACAGTAGAAGGCTAGGCTGACCATTTTCTAGGGACTTAATTTATACTAATCTAAATTTGTAGGGAGTTGTGACTGGCCTTATTAAATGATTAAGTGTCATTAACTGCTTTAAACCTTTGCCTCTTACCTGGCCAGACTCTAGGCATATTGTGAAATTACCTGACAATGGCTATGCATGCATAATATCAGTTACACAATATATAGGAGAAATAATAAGGAGAATAATGAACAGCAGACCTTCTGTATAAGGAAACACTTCTTGATGTAGCTGTTTTATTTGATATAAATAAATTAGATGGTTATACAAGGTTTGACTTTGAGCATAATGTAACTTTTTATTGAAACTCATTGTCCAGGTAAAACTAAGAGAAACCTAAATTGCAAGGAAAAATCAATTATTTTGGGTAGAAAATATGTAATCCTCTTAATACTAAGGTCTTTTTTCAGGAGTACTGGCATCATGTGTGTGTGTGTGTGTGTGTGTGTAAGAGTGAGAGAGAATGTATATTCTGTGACTGGAGTTTCAACCCATTTTATTTGTGACCTATCAGAAAGCAAATGTTTGAAAGGCTTTTGATCAAAGCACTGGATTGGGATTCAGAAGTGCTAGGCTCTATTCCCACACACTTTCCATTGAACCTGTGGGCAAGTCATTCACATCTGTGCATGCCTCATTTTGCTATCTGTCACACAGGGGTAATAGCAAAAACAACAAGGCATCCTTGTGGCACCTTAGGGCTGGTCCACATTAACCCCCCACTTCGAACTAAAGATACGCAACTTCAGCTACATTATTCACGTAGCTGAAGTCGAACTATCTTAGTTCGAACTTACCGCGGGTCCACACACAGCAGAAAGGCTCCCCCCGTCGACTCCGCGTACTCCTCTCGCCGAGCAGGAGTACCGGCGTCGACGGCGAGCACTTCCGAGATCAATCCCAGAAGATCGATTGCTTACCGCCGGACCCGGAGGTACCCTTAGAGACTAACAAATTTGGTTAGGCATAAGCTTTCGTGGGCTAATTTGTTAGTCTCTAAAATGCCACAAGGACTTCTCATTGTTTTTGCTGATACAGACTAGCATGGCTACCTCTCTGAAACAGGGGTAATAATACTTCCTTGCTTCACGGGAGTCTTGTAAGGATCAGTTCACTCATATTTGATATGTGCTCAGGCACTGCAGTTATGAGAACCATAAAAAAGGCCTCATAATTATTCTTTCTGTAATTAATACATATGGGGGCATATAATAGAACTGGTGTGGATTTGTCACGTTCTGCATGTAATTAAGTAAAATAAAGTTGACAATATCTTGATGCAGCTGTGTTTTCACAGCAGTCCTTATTCCACTGCGCCTGCTTATGAGCCTCTCCCATTGACTTTAGTGGGAGTCTCTCCTAGGTATCAGCTGCATAATCGGGACCATTGTCTATAGTATACTTATCATGATATTATCTTGATACCCATTGGCGTATAGTGTGCTGTGCCTTTAAAAATGGTAGTTTTGGTCTAGTCCTGAGATTTAGTCCCATTACTAGGAAGGCCCCGTCCAGCAGAGCACTTAGACGTCAATGGGAGTACTCATGGGCTTAAACTTGAGCATATGCTTAAGTGTTTGGGGCCTTAAAGTAAAAATGCAGAGAAATTAAAGAGAAATATTTCTATATAAGGTTCTAAATGGCAATGAAGTTTGACACACATAAGTATTTCTCAAACTCAGCCAGGAAAATAAAAGAATGAGATTTATCAAACTTCCGAGTAAGCAGATTTGTATGTGCACTACATGTATTCATGTATATTTGGTTTGTTCTCAGGTGCCAAAGGACTGAAGAATAAAGGAGTGGAGGGTTGAAAATACTAGCAGGACCACATTCTCTGAGGCTTAGAAAAATGGTTTCTAAACTATGCTAATAATTATGTAATATCAATGTACACATGGGATGGATGGCATTTCATAATCATTGTGTGACACATTAGAGTCTAATAAGCATCTGAACAAAGAGAAGGTTTTAAAGTCCCATTTAAATAATTAGTTGTTATTGTATTCAGGGAAAGCAATCGGAGAAAAGGTCCCAGTAACTATAATTTCTAAAAAGTTACTAGCTATATCAGGTGTAGGAAAAGCACTAAATTAGTGATCACATTTGACAGGACCATAAAGGTTGCCTAAAACCTTTTGAGCTTTTTATGCTTTTGATATCATATCTCATTTTCTGCATGAATGATAAACTCAATTGATCTAAAGAAACCTGAGTTTTAATTTACTGCAGATGAAGCTTAGATCACCTGATATCCACATTTCCAGTAGTCATTAAAATTGTATGGGTGGTGGCCACTTTTGCAGACATTGACAGACTCAGCATGTAGACACATGAAGAGTATGGATTTTCTCAGTGCAGTATCTTAGTGCCTCATGAGCTTGAATTTATTTACCCTCCCAACACTGTTGTGAGGCAGAGAAGTGCTGTTATTCTCATTTGACAGATAGGGGACTGAGGCACAAAGGGTATGTCTACACAGCCCGCTGCAGTGCATCTCAGAGCCTGGGTCCACAGACTCTGTCTTGCGGGGCCTATGCTACAGCACTAAAAATCACTGTGCAGACATTCGGGCTTGGGCTCTGAAGCCTAAGGAGGCAGGGGGGCTTCAGAGCTCGAGCTCCCGCCTGAGCCACAATGTCTACCCAGCTGTTTTTAGCACCTTAGCCCTGCAAGCCTGAATCTGGGGACCCAGGCTTTGAGATTCATTGCCAGGAGCTGCTGCTAGCTGGGTAGATGTAGCCTCTCTGGGTATGTGCCACACCCTAGGTCCCATAGGAAGTCTGTGGTGGTACACTGAATTGACACTGAATCTCTTGTATCCTAACCACCCTTCCCCTCTCATCAGTGAATTTGATGTCGTCCGTGTATCTGTTGCTTCCACAAAGCAATAAGTCGGGTAATGTATCAATATTAATGAACTGAGAGCGTAAGATCATTCCTGTAGGTTCTGAGGTGCTGGATTAGTACTTGTAGATATGATGTGCAGCAACATGGCAGGACCCTATTGACAAGTGCACCCAGAGGCTGGATATCAAACTATTGAAGCTATCTCTGGGCTACTGACGTCTCCCATGTTAGAAAACACAGCTCGCAGAGTTTGTCAAACATGTTCTGCTGATCACTACTGGACAACATGGCACAGGTATCTTCCCGCCCTTTTCTCTGTCTTGCAGCTGATAGTGGACAGCAGTGATACTGCAGGCTTCACCATGCCATAGCCAATTACTGTACAAGAAAACAAAAATCTCACCTCCACCAAAGCCAATGCAAATCTCCGACATTTTTTGCAGGTTTCCTGAAAATACCAAATGTTTAATTTTTTCCTCATGAAAATTAAAGGAATTTTTTGCATCTCCTTTTTGCAAATTATTGCTCCCAAGGAAAAAATGGGTAGCACGTTATGATCAGGGGGCTGTTCGGAGCCATGTCTGGCTGTGTTACACCTGTGCACCCCATGCAGGGACCAGTGGGATTGCAGAGGGGTAACTCAGAGCAGAATTTGATCTAAATATATATCTGTTTTAGAGCTTTGTCCTGGTCCCCATCACAATAGTATCTGAGGGTCCCCTGGTTAACAGATGGGCAAGGTCCTAGTGGATTTCATTGTCTTCCAATCTTCTCCTCTCCTTGGTTATAAGAATCCCTGCATTAGTTATAGGTGGTTTTTTAGGGAGGAGAGGAAGGAGAGGGTTGTTATAAACCTCAGTCAAGTTATGATGGAAAAGCTTTATCCAAGAGGAAGTGACCTACAGGTGGTCAGACTCTGGACTAGTCTAATCTCTTCTGGAAGTTTGTTCCACAGCTGGATCACAGGACCCCATCAGCCCTCCATCTTGTTCTCAGATATGCTATAAACTCTGCTCCTAGCATAAAACCAAAAGTCCAAGAGATACATTATGGACACAGATACATTTTTCAAGAGTGATAAGCCTCAAGCGTTGTCTTAAAATCAAGACCTCTACAGGCAATGGTCACCAATACGCTGGTTTAAACCACAGCATAAGTTATTTTTATATTTGTTACAATCTATTATTTTTATAGCAACATAAATGTATATAGGTCTTTACAGACAAATAAAGGTGAATTCTGTGCCTTGGAGAGTTCACAATCTAGGCAGAGATTTTAAAGAGAAGTAGCAGTGTAAAGTCAACCTTTCAATAGCTATTAGTGGCTTATGAGAAATCTCTCACTTGCAAGAAGACTGAAGGTAAACCACCGCAGCTATATGCTTTTGTAGATAGTATTTTTGTTTTGTTTGTAACAAACTAACGTATCTCATTGAAGGCGTGTGTGTATGCATTTAAATGTCAGGAATATTATGATTTACAGCTTTAGACTTGCTAGGATTGTTACGCTTTGCATGAGAAAGGAACACCTTTTGTGGATCTTTAGATATTGTCTTGTTTTACCAACATTTGCAAAAACAAATCATGATAAGGATCATGCCTTATTGTGCATGAATCACTGCACTTTTCACGCTTTCATGGGAGTCTGGAAACTAGCAAGAGGAGTGTAGTCGCTGAGCGAGAGGGGAAGCAGTCTGCACATCTTAAAGGAATTGGATTTCTCAGGGTGAAATTCACAGCCCCTTTTCAAAGCTCAGGAGTCACTGGGCTTTGCATAGGGGTACAGAGGACCGAGTGAGCAAAACAGCCCCTCCAGCTGGAAACAGTATATGGCGCATATGCACAGCCATTCCTATCGCATATGAGCTGTCAGGGCCAGCTCCAGCATTTCTGCCGCCCCAAGCAAAAAAAAAAAAAAAAGCCGCAATCACAATTGCGACCAGCGGCAGTAATTGGGGGGGGAAAAAAAGCCGCAATCGGTAGCGGCAGTTCGGTGGCAGGTCCTTCGCTCCTAGAGGGAGTGAGGGACCTGCTGCCCCCGAATTGCCACACATGCCGCCCCTCTCCCTTGGCCGCCCCAAGCACCTGCTTGTTAAGCTGGTGCCTGGAGCCGGCCCTGTGAGCTGTAGCAACAGTTCTGGCCCACAATGCTCCTTGTGCTGGATTTGCATCATTATTATTAATTAGTAGTGATACTGCAGTAGCTCCTAGGAGCCCCCAGTGATGGTCCAGAACCCCACAGTGCTAGCACTGTACAAACAGAGCAAAAGATGATCTCTGCCCCAAACAGTTTACAATCCAATGGATCTGTACCGTTTCCAGGCTCGCAGGCCATACCCCTGCCACTCACATATTTGTACACATCCTTGCATACTGGCACAGACTGTTACAGGAAGGAATCCATGTGATGGCAACTAAATACCTCAGGGATGGGTGTTCTAGAAATACATACATGAAGAAGAAAAAAGAATTGCCCTTGTATCTTGTCTGAAGCTAGTTCAGTGGTGTCTTGATAGAGTGGATATGGATTTAATTTCCATTGCATGGCACTGCCACTGATAGCAAAGTGCATATTGGTACAGTTTAAATAACGATCATAATTAATATTTAGATGTTACATATCACATTTCATCAGTAAATCTCAGAGAGCTTTACCAAGAAGGGTAGGTATCATTGTCCCCATTTTACAGCTGGGAAAACTGAGACATAGAGAGGGAAGGTGACTTGCCCAAGATCATGCAGCAGTGCAGAGGTAGATCCAGGAATAGGACTCAAGTCTCTGGACTCCTTATCTGGTGCTTTATCCACTGGGCCACACTATTTGAAGTTAGGGTGACCAGATGTCCCGATTTCATAGGCACAGTTTCGATTTTTGGGTCTTTTTCTTATATCGGCTCCTATTACCCCCCACCCCCTGTCCCAATTTTTCACACTTGCTGTCTGGTCACCCTATTTGAAGTAGCCTCAGTGGTCCTAAAAGAGAGACCAGAGGATCCATGGAGTGGTAGAACAAAATCTACTCCCCTGCTTCCGCTCCAGGCTGCCCTCAACACCCCCTGTGTGACAGCTTACAAGGAAGCCACCATGGACCCAGGCTCTGCAGAAGGGTGTGCAGCTTCTGGGTGGCTTCTCTAAATTCCACCATATTCCCGTGTATGACCATACCATTTCATTTGAGTGCCAGGCCTTCTATAACTAAAAATGTGTGGGCAAGATGTGCCCATAAAAGATACACAGGCAAAGACAGGGTCCTGAGAAGGCTAGGAGGGGGCAGGGGTGGCTGACTGAAATATAGAAGCTGAGCAAGAGAGAGACCGAATGCTCAGACCATAGAAGTATCAAGGGTGACTTCGAAGCAAATAACACATCACCAAAGATTAGACATAGAGCTATATCTCGAAGAGCTTATGGACCTGATTCTTGTTTAGACTAAGCCCCCTTCACACTGCTTTGACTGTGTAAAACAGCTTTAAATTGGGACTAGGATGTACGTGAGAATTCAGGCCTATAGACTTACAATATTTTATTTAATGTTGTGCTACAAAATATAAATGTAAAGGGAATTCGTCAAAGGCACAAGACTTACAGTAGGATCTGGGCACCTAACCACTCTTTGTGCCTTTGAAAATCTCCCCCTTAAGCACTTATTTGCCTTGTGAATAGTCATGCCCCTTAGGGGGGAAACAATTTTGATCATTTATATAAGCGTAATTCCAAATGGTTTTAAAGATTTAAAACCCCAAAATCATATTAGTTTACAGTGTCCCTTGAAACTATATCACTTCCAGACTTCTTTCCACTCCCACCGCTCTAGAAAACAATTTACAAATGTTAAAACAATCTAACAGAAATAAATGAAACGATGATAAAAAAGAATGGTTCCCTCTTCCCCTCCCCGCCCCCCAGCTTCCTTGCCTCTCTCCCAAATCTGGCTTGTGGTTGGAGTTTATTTGATTAGTATTAGACTCTGGGTTTTGTTATTTTCAACACAGTAGTAGATCCTGTGTTAAGTAGGATAATGATTGTGAGCTGTGATTTAACTCAGTAATCAAAGTCATAAACTGAGCATCATCAAATTTATAAAATCAGCATGCTCAAATATCCTTGGTGATAATGAACTTCCTGAGTCAGATTACTCCCTTGCAACTGTTGTTTGTCTTTTAAATAGTTTGGACTGTCTTGCATGTCATATTTTTCACTAGTGCATTACACGAACAGTAAGAAAATAGCCAATACTCAAGAAGAGTACACTCTTCATTTGCAAAAAGCAGTAACATTTTTGCTTTAACTTTGCAGAGAGCTTCTTCCAGCTTTGATTTCATTTTTGATCTAATGAACATGGAAACCTATTTTTGTACTTCAGTCTTTTACCTAGACTCTTTGGCTAGGAAGACAAAAATACAGCTTGCCCCTCTCTCTAGAAACTTCACTTTTACAGAGTCAGAGAATTTGGCATCTTTACATAGGTCAAATGTTGTGCCAACAGAAGCAATGCTGACTTCCTAACATTGTTGTATTAACATACCTCAACTTTAGCCTGGGGGAGAGGGAAATGATGTTGTTTGGAATGAGATGGTAATTTACTTTCCATGCTTCTCAGTCCTAAGGCATCTTTTTAGGATGAGACAGCCAGCTGTGTAAATTGAAATTGGTGAACAATTGTCCACTGGAGGCTCTAACATCTGAAAAGCAGAGTTACACGCTCTACTCTGTCCATGTAGACTATGGTGTTTTCATTTTACAGGGATAAGGGATTTACTGTTAAATTAATGGACATTTCAAACTCCAGTGGCAACACATGTTACTGCCTGCATTATTGGGAAACAACTTGCATCTGCGCAACTTATCATTTGGAAACAAAAGCTTCCAGTAACTATGTGATGGCACAAGAAAATAACACATGCTACTAGTGTGCCAAAGGAAATCAGGTCACAAACTCTCCCTGAACGTCTTGCAAGAGGATATCTCATGTACAAGTTAGGACAGGCATTAAATTGGTCACGCTTCAACTTTTGATTTTTGTTTTAATTTAACATCTGCACTTCGACTTGGCCTACAGCACTTTGTCCTTTTTTTAGCCCTTCGCAACAAAGCCGTGGAAAGCTGATCTCATATTCACATTAATGGCCTTGGATTTTCAGGTCATTCCTCACAGCAAGCCCCCAGTTCTGATGCTGTTTCATAGAAAGACTCATATATCCTTGTGGAAATACTTGCCCTCACAGCCTATCTTTGCTATCCCATGATTACATCAGGGTATGTTTGTTTTTATTAAAACATGGCTATGTCATGAGATAAATTGTCAAAAAGATTCAGATCTAATTGTCTCTTGTTTCAAAAGAGCTGAAAAGCCATCAAACTGGAAGCGATCTGATGCTAGTTATTAATGGGGGCACTTGGTGACAACTCCACAGCCATCATAAAAATCTCAGTTTTGTTTAACATAGTCTAAACTTCCTGGGTTATGTGTGACCATACACCAGAACAGTCAGCTGAATGTATCTTCTAAACGGGAAAGGGCTTCTTTGACAAAATATCCCTTTCCTCTGGGATTGGTGGCAGGACTTGTTAAAAATATGCTGTGCAATTGCAGGGGGCATTGGCAATTGTCAAGTGCAGGAGAAATTTCAGAAAAACCACATCTTCCTACTAGGGAAGCATCCACACTAGAAAAACTAGGATGCATGTAACAGCAACAGCCAGCAATGGTACCGCCGCCTCAGTGCTAAACCTTGACTATAGGTTGGGTTCGGGTGTTTCTATCTTTACTTGCCATTCTGATGTCATAGGAGAGGTAGTCTTGAATAACCAAATGCAGGCCACATCACTGAAAATCAAGCACAGTGTTAGAAAACTGGGTAAGTATTGGTAAGTCTTGGTACAGTCCAATATGAATGACAATTCCTAATTTTCTTGGAGCCTGATCCTGGGATGTATTTTGTGCATTTACCTTGTATCGACCTGCCCATGGTAGTAAAGTGCCTAAAGCATATCTTAAAGTCAGTCTTGTTTGCCCCATTTTAGTAAAGCAAAACATATCATTATGACTTAATTGATACTGATGTAATAATGACTTTTGATTTAGAAGACGATACATTTCAACTAGCTGATAATAATCTGTTCAGATACTAAATTATTTAAATAGGAGGGAAGTTGCCCTTTGAAAAGACACATACTATTGAAAACAAACCCTCGGTGGTCATTTCTTCATCTAAGTTTTTCTGTAGCTTTTTAGAAAATAAGCATTGGAATCATTACTTAAAGCTCATAGACAATATATACTGTTAGCAATTCTTGCGATTAGAAGTCATGGGAATTGTCTAAACAAAATGTAATCACTCCTCTTGTGTGTAACCAAATGCATAATTGTTGTTTTTTTATTCTTAACAGATGGTTTGTATCTCCCAAGATTTATAGAAGAATTCATAAATTGGCATCACTGGTATGTCAGAAATGTGAAACTGCCTCTGTTCCCATTGTTCATTGCCTGTGAACCTGCCACTGACAGAAAGAGTTTGGTTAAAGTTTCAAACTCACACAGTACAACTTAAATGTGATATGAAACTGGATTTTTTTTCTCATTAGGGCTACATATTTTGATCATCTGTACTCACTAGAACTAGATGTATGGCATAATATACAGTCAGTAGTATCTTCTTAGTCAGGTATCTACATCCTTCCCGCCACTCAACAGTGTGAGGAGACAGGGGACAGTGATGAAATAATCCACAGGAACCTTTCTTAATCAAATATTCTGCCAAGCTCATCCTGTTACGGCTCAAAAATCACAGCTGGTGAATTGCCATTAGTGCAAGTGTGCGTTGGGGTGTCAACATATTGGCCTAAAATTGACCATCATATTCAGTGATTTGATTGGCTATTAGGATATCACCATTATCATTTCAGGAAGACAGTGATACTCTTTTTATTATTGATTACATTGATTACTTATTTAAAATAAATGTTAAAGAGCGAGCAATCTCTCAGGTGCTTTAGAATACAATATTAAAAGTACCAGAAAAATGTATTATTTGTATTCTAGTAGTGAGTAGAGGCCCCAAATAGAGAGAGCCAGAAAATAGAGAGGGATTCCATGGAAAAATTTCCACTTTTCCTCAGAAAAAAGAAATTAAAAATGAAATATTTGGTCTGGAAAGCAAAATATTTCAATTCTGAAGGTTACCCGGTACCTTGTGGGAGTTGTATTTCAGCCTCCCATTCTCTTCTATAGGTCAGGCTCCCTGTTCATACCACATTTCCCATGATACTGTATGGTCTTCTCTCTTGGTAAGGAGAGGTGGTGCATCATGGGAGTTGCATGGTTGCACTACAACATGGGAACTTAAATCTGGATGGGGATCCTGGCTCATAAAGGCAAATGAGACCATGAGGCAATTGAACTACAACTCCCATGATACACTAGAGAGACATATCCAAATTGATTTTTTTTCTGTTTTTGGCTGAAATACTTCATTGTGGGGGAATTTTTTTAAAAAATAATCAATTTCCCAGCACTTTCCCAGTGGACACTTGTCATAAAAAATTCATTTAGTTAAAAAACCCCAATTTTCATAGAAAAAGTTTTCAAGCAGCCCTCACCCCAATCAAAGTCAGGGTCCCAGTTTGCTAGATTCTGTGCATAGCAAAAGGCACTTCCAGGCCTGAAGAGTTTATGGTCTACATAGACGAGACAGACAAAAATTGAGGAAAAGAAATACTATCCCCATTCTGAACAGCATTGATTATCCCCAGATGGGGAGCTGAGGAACAGACAGATTAAGTGACTTGACCAAGCTGGCACAAGAAATTTGTGGTGGAGCTGGGAATTGAACCCAGATTGTTTGAATGGTTGCTTATGAAGGGCCTTAACCACAAGACCAACCTTCATTTTGAAGCTTGAGCTTGTGGTCTTTTGCTATTTGACTGTCATCTCCATTGCTCTCAGTTTGGGTGAGACGAGAGCCACTTGTCTGCACCTATAACTTCTTTCGGCTACACTAAAACTGCTTCCATGAAAGTCATGTAATGCCACTCTAATAGCACACAAGACATTGCCAGGTGCAATTTTTAAAAAAACAATATTTTGTGTGTCTGTAATATCTATCACACAGATGTGGTATAAAGGTTTTAATACATTTTAGGGTCTTATACTGCCACCCAGATTGTAGTATCTGAACATCTTCCATGTAAAATCCCTAGCACACTTCATGGAGTCTCTGGCACTTCTCCATTTTTGGTAGATTTTTTTTTTTTTTTGGACATTTGGAGTGGTTTAGGAATAGAAGGGGATGTCAGTGTTACTTATGGTGAAAAGACTCTCAAAGAGGAAGGGTTTTGAAGCATTTCCTAAAGATGTTCAGACTCTGGATTTGCCTGATCTCTTCTGGAAGCTGGATCCCCTTGATACATGCTAACCACCTCAGCCCACGGGTATCATAATATACTTGTGTCCTACAGAATGCTTTGTTCCCAGCTCTCATAGGCTTCACTCTGGGCTTTGCAATCTGCATTGTCCCAGAGGAGCTCAGCTGTCATGGTGGTTCATAGATCAAAAAATTGGTCTCTGATATAGCTGGGGCTTGAGCCATTAATTGCTTTGAAGATTAGGACCAGAGTCTTTAACTGACATTGAAAGTGGACTGGAGGGGCTTGAGCACAGCATGTTGAACTTGTTGGCCTAAGCAAGCAGAGGAAGGCAGGCAGCCACATTCTGGGGAGCCATCAAAGCGGTAGTTATGTCCTGAGGATTCTATAGTTGTGCAGCGCCATTGGAACCACACTGTTAAGGAGCTGGGACAGGAGACCACAGAGTCACCGAATATTTCTCCAGTGAATCCTCAAGACTGGAGCGTGTTTAAGGAAATCTGCAGAACTTTAAAGAAGCCAAACCACATCTTCTGTTGTGAAGGGGGCAAACTCCATCCCACCCCAACAGGAGAACGTGGAGGGCAGTCAGTGCTTAATTTGTAATGAAAGAGATCTAAAGCAATTAGATACTGGGGCTTAAGCCATTTTTTTTTACTTTCAGAACTGATGCAGCAAGTCCAGAGGTGCCAGGGCTATAAAGAGCTACAGAAATAAGCTTCTTGAAGGACTGAGCTGACATTGGGAAACACTCATGTGTTTCCAGGATGTTCTTTTATTGAGTTACTTGTTGCTGCTCAGTAAAATAATCTAAAAGGAAACCCTTTAATGTTTCATCAAATTCTTGTTCATTTCAAAAAGCATAGACATTTCTGTGTCTGGTTCATATATTAAAAAGTTTGCCTACATATTAAGTTTCATTTTTTTGTCACTGGCTTAGCTTCAGATATTTCCATGAATCTTACTACGGGCTATTTTGAAGGATTCTAGACTGCTTTGCCAGTATAATCTTCAATTTCTAAAAAGTGTTATTTCAAAAGAGAGTTTTTCTATTAGAAGGTAAGAAAAAATTAAAGTCCCTTGAAATTTAATAAGCAATATTTGTTCTGTATCGGTTAATAAATCCCATCCTATGCCCTGCTTTCCAAAATGCTACAGGTTAAGATCCCCTCCTATTGTGTATCCAAATGTTAAAGTAATATTCCATTATTTCACTGCGGGGGCTTCTCTTACTGAATTTCTATCTTTTTCAACTTGTCTGATTCTCCTTTTGTGTGACCATTACTTGTTATTACCAACGCTTAGAAAGTTTTAAAAAACCAAAACCTTGAGATTTTCCTGATACTAACGTGTCGCATGCAGTATAATAATGGAGATTATATAGAAGCATCTTTAATGCTCTCCTTTCTCCACCCTTTAAAGACATCCTCATACACAGCCTAATCCAAACCCAATAAAAGTCAACGCAAAGACTCCTATTAATTTCAGTGGGCTCAGGCGCAAAGTGTACTTGATGTTCATAGATGTAAGTGGTTTGTGAACTGTTATGGATTTCTGATAGATGTGCAGCAGTCATTGTTTTAATAGATTTGTTCCTATTAACAATCAATGGTAATTTGCCTTATAGGGCTAATCCTCAGATGGTATAAATTGTCATAGCTCCATTGACAACAATGTACCTATGACAGTTTATACCAGCTCAAGATCTGCCTGTATAATTCCAGTGTCCCCAATATGTTGCTATCATTCATGTTATTCTCCTTTATGTTGACTTTTGATGGTTTGCATGGTTACTTTTTATAGTCAAGAATGGATAATAATTGCCCTGAAACACCCAGGAGACAATAAAATGAAATGAACACATGGAATTTTTGTTGCATTGAATATTTTTTCCCCTTGAACTACAGAAAACCTGCAGTGTTGTTTCACTGTTAATAAACAAATAAACGGTGTTGTCAATTTAAGGAATTTTAAAAAAATAAAAACATGTCATGCAAATTAGACACCTTCGGGGATTTTTGAAAATGTGTTTGAAGAGCTAATTAAATGTTAGAGACAATTAATAAACATCAGTTTTGCCAAATTATTTTCAATTCATTAAAGTAATTTAAGCCATTTTTCATTTTGATTTAAAAAAAATAGAAAACTATATTTCAAGTAGCAGTTTCTTAGTCTCCTTTACAATTATTTATCTATTGAATATCTTATGCACTCCCACAAATATTCATATATAGAAATATAATCTTTCTGCTTTAATAATTTTATATTTGGATATTAACATGTTGCCGTTTCTTGATTTGTGTGTGTGTGTGTGTGTGCACATGCTAGTGCGAGTGTGTATGCTTCTTATCTGGCTTATCCTCTCTACTAAATTGTTCAGTAAATACACTGTAGCAGGATAGTTTCTAAGGTCTAACTGGAAGAAAATTGTTGTGAGTTACAGGAAATTAAAAAATTCCTGCAATACCAACCCACTACTCAAAGTCAATCTGTGGTATCCCACAATCCACTCCGCTCTGAAGTCAAGCCAGAATGATTTTTGAAGAGTAATTTCAAGCCTTATAAAGGGTCATATCATGTATTAAAGCCATATTTGCTTCTGTGTTTTGTAAATTTTGAACTCATTACTAAACCTTTGTCTTTTATACTGTATGTCTCGCTCTGAACTCTCCTTCATCAATCTGATCCTTAAAAGTCCAGTGAAAAACACTGCAGCACAGTTTGCATGTGAAAATGTGACAAAACATAAATAGTTATGATCTTGAGGAGCCAGCTTTTAAGGATGGCTGTAAGAAGCATGTCAGTTTCTTACAATCATTTATTACACATGCTCAGTGACATGGTGCCTGACTTTGGGAGTTGCTGACCACCTTCTGTGATGTGCTGAGTGCCATTAGCTCCCATTGGCTTTCCAAGGGATTAAAAGAGCTCAGCACCTCACTGGATCAGGCCCACAGGAGGGGGAAAATTACACTCTTTTATTTTACATGAATTGCTAACCATCAAGTTGGTCCTCTACTTCCTACCCAAGTCAACTCAGTGAAATGAGTACAAGATGCGGCCCAGTGTTAAAGGTAAAACCATGTGCGATTTACAATAAGCAAACTACGTCCATAAACAAAATAAAAGTGCAAACCTGGAATCATTTATACAGAAAATGTTGGCAAAGTGCAGGCTTATGCCTACAAAACACAGCACTGCACTTCTGGCTGGTGTTCTATATTTGTGGCTACTAAACTGAACCTTTACAGTATTCTTAGGTTGTGACTCTGTCTAATGTAACCCAGGGAAGTGGATCTCGCCCCTGAGCACCATTGGCCAAATTCAGCGCTGGTATAAAATGGCACAACTGCATCAAAGCCAAGATAGGGGGGTGTCCACTTAAACAAGGGCTGAATTTGGCCCCTTGTGTTTCATTTACTCATGTTCATTTGAGTAACTTGCTCATTAATATGTCTCACATAAGGATGCCCAGAGTAATAAAAATGCACATATATCACACATTCACAGTCATTTGCCTAAATTCTACCATTCCCCCGTATAGCTTCATTTTTCTATCTTATAGTCCTTGAAGTGAATCTGCTGGAAGCTGGTCTAAATAACGCACAGAGAGATAAGGTGACTTAAACAAGGTCATCCAGGAAGGCTGTGGTAAGTCTAGGAATAGACCCAGCCCTGGGTCCATAGAGGACCCTCTGTGAATGGAACCTCCCCATGTGGAAGGGCTGTTAGCAGCCTTCACAGCAATGTTCCTCTCCTCCTCTGTGACTCACTCAAGGGCTCTATAGGTCCAGAGTCCAGGCTGACAACTCTGTGAGCTAGTCACAGGAGTGGGGACATGCTGGATATGAGGACAGAGGGATACATTTTGGTCGCTGCCTTCTGCCATACAGCAATTCCCAGAGCCTGTATTGTCTTTTCTGTTGCGACCTATCCCTCCGGGGTCTCTCCTAGCCTGGTTCCAGTGGAGCTGCAGGGCTATAGACAAGGAGGTAGAGTGTACCAGGGCCCCAAGTGAAAGCATGGGAACAGTCCCTCAAAGGAAATGGCTCTGGCCTCTCACAGATCCCCCAGTGTTCACTGGGTTTGCGAGCAGATCTGTTGACCTATTCCATGGGAGAGGATGATGCAACCACTGTACTTTCACCACAGGAAGAAGGGTGACAACATGAAAGGCAGGGTGATCAATGGCTAGGGCACTAGCCTGAGACACAGGAGTTCTGAGTTCAATTTGCTGCTCTGCCACAGACTTCTTGTGTGACCCTGGGCAAGTCCCTTAGTCTTTGTCTTCACTGTAGAGTCAGCCTCACTCGACTGAAAGCAGACACACCGTGAAATAACCTTTGAGCTGCACACAGTGATCAGATTAGCAGCACAGATTTTGTTACCAATGAGGAGTTGGCTAACTCTAACCCATACCCCTGGACAGGCCAGCCACCTCGAGTGAAAAACACCACTGCACTCAAGTTAAGACTATTCGTGAGTGCAGACAGCAGTTGGGTTAGGGGTCACAGCTGAGTTAACTGCAATGAACACAGGCCCAAGCTCTGAGACTTGGTACCGCAGGTATTTTATTGCAGTGTAGACATAGCCTATGGGACTTAGTTCCCTCTCTGTAAAGTGGGGATAATATTGTTGGGAGGATAGATGTCTTCAAAAAGATTGTGAGATACTTGACTGTGGTAATGGAGGCATTACTGACATAGAATTATGTAGAAAAATCATTCCTTAGATTGCTACTTTAATGAGTTAACAGGCCAAATTCTGCTCTCAGTTACACTACAGTAACTCCAGTGAGGTCAATGAAGATACTCCGGATTTGCATTGAGGTACATGAGAGCAGAATTCAGCTCAATATTTCTGAGAATCCCAAATAGGTAAGTGACTTATATGAGCTAAATGAGTCTGTGGCCATCTCAGGTTCTTCCAGTGTCATGATGTGGTCTTTACAAGCTCTTCACCTGGAGGAGAGAAATTTCAGAAATAAAATGAATAATGGGCATTGGAGAAAAATAAATGTTGACAAAATAAGAGCTAGAGTGAGATGTGGAACAACACATCCATGAACGACATCATATTGATACACCATTGGATTAAGAGTGTATTAAAAAGCGCTCGAAAGTGAGAGAGGAATGGAGGGTGTTTTGGGAAGGGTTGTATAGAGAATATTGTATTGTAATGTTAAAAGTTTGGAGATTTAAAAAATATAGTTTGGGATGTACAGGGTTTTTTTAACCTCGAGATATGCAGATAGTAAAATACATGCTAACCACCTCAGCCCACAGGTACCATAATATACTTGCGTCCAACAGAGTACACAGCCCCCTAGTTCACAGTAAAAAATAGGTAACATGAATTCAATAGTTAACGTAACACGACCTGTGTCAGAGTCATCCATGTGGTAGTTATAAAATGATGCTGGAAAACTTCAGTAAAACTGGAAAAAACGTGTATGGGGTTTGGTTTACAGTAACATGCATTGGAGCCACAACATGGAGGAAGTAACAGGCCTGGAAGTTCCAAGTGGTTAATTTGGGGATGTATTCAGCTGAAATGCACCTCCTTGGATGCTAATCCAGGAACTGACTTTGCCTAGGTCCTTATTTTGATCTCCTTGTACGTCATGTACAGGAGATAGAGTTGATAATAACACATAGGAACAGTGCTAATACAATGTGCTTAATAGTTTGAACACCCAATGCTTATATAATATGGGGTGCTCACTAAAGAAAACTCTAAGATAGATAAAGGGTATAATGAGGGAAATTGCACTGCAGGATATAGATGTGATTTTTCTCTGCTTACATGCAATAGGACAATAAGAATGAAAAATAAACTTAGCAAACAATTTATTGTTCATAATAAGAGAGTGGCAGTTACGCCATAACTGTGATTAAAACTGTTTTCATTATAAATTCATGTTTGTACTCCCATCTCTACAGTTCCCAATAAAATACTTTCCACTTCTGATTTGGCATATGTGGTCTGTGACCAGGAAACAATGTTTGGCCAGATTTGAGATTCTTTTAGGTCATTTTTTATATGAGATATAGAAAAAATAAATGGTCGTCATAGTTTGAAAAGTCTTTTAACATTGTTCTTTTTCATATTCTATGTAGCTGCTGTACCAGATGGTTTGTCTAATAAACTTAAAATACAGTTTATTAGAAATATCTTAGTGAGATCTAGCATGCCGGGCCAAACCTGAAAAGCACATTTAAAAATTCATTCACTGACAAGTTAGATGTGTCAGAATGGTATGCCAGAATCCAGCAAATTCTTAAGGCTCATTTGGGGTCTCTCACAAACCTTGGGAAGTTCAGCATGGCTGACGAGCTAGAGAAAATTGACTAGATTGCTGGCGTAAGCACAGTGAAACTTTTTCAAAGCTGAACTTGTATAAAAAAGCGAAGCTATAGAACAGAAGTAAATTATTTATCTGCAGTTCAAGGGTGTTCTTTGCATCTGATGAAGAATAACAGTGGAAATTTACTTTTATATTTTCTGTTTTTTCTGGTTTGTGACTTTCTGCTTTCATTGCTCTTTTTTACTCAAATGTAGTGGTGACACAAGCATGAAAAGCACTGCTGTCCCAAAATACCATGATTTCATTTGATCTCTTCCCATGCTGTTATTTCAGTAGTGATGTATCAAAATCTGTTGGCCCACGATAACACAATGGATAGGAAATGCATGTCTATCACAGGGCTGGATGACTGGGCATCCAGACTAGATGACTGTATAAAATGGCATAAGTCAATGTGATATACAGCTTTTAAATTCTAGTTCACCAGCTGTAATCTATCCCATTTCTAGTAGTGACAAGAAATAAATGCCATCTGATAACTGTTGGGTAGCCTGAGTGAAATTATTTGTTTGTCTCAGTCCATTAAAACCATCATAAGAACTGACACGAGTTGGCAAGCCTGAGCCTGAGGACTGAATAGCCCATGGAGACTGATCTACTTTGCTACCCCTTCAGAGGTTGTGTGACCAGGTTAAGATAAGACACCTTGGGAGTAATCCTGGCCCACACTGAAATCAATGGGAGTTCTCCCATTGACTCAATGGAACAGAATTTCACCCATGGGGTGGGGCCACGTGGGAAAATTTGGACAGCCCCTGCCTGGATCTGTTTTCTAGACAAACTGACTTCCATTTACAGGGTTATTAATATAATGGTACCTACTATAAAGTGTGGGTGTTCCCCTCATATCCCCAAACAGAAGACATGAACCCAGATCCGCAAAGATATTTAGAAGCCCAAGTTCCTTTGATTTCAGTGGGAGTCAGGCATCTAATACCTTTGAGGATCTGGGCTGTGATGATTAAGTTAATGTAGACCCCATTTCTGTCTATGTCCAAGAATCTGGGTATTATATCTTTTTTATTTAAAATAATTATTTTCACACATCTAAGAACAAGCAAGTAAATAATTACATTTAATTGAGCTTAAACTCGATTCATGCATAAAGGGAAACTCTCATGACTGTGGCTAGCTTGTGCTCGCTATGGAACATATGCATATCATCACATGGAATTTGGACGTCAGTACAGCCACTAACATGTCTGTGGCACTGTTTCTCTCAGATTTTGACTCCTAGTTATATAAGATCAGGTTCATTCGAAGTTTATATTGAATCTGGCCAATGTTTTGCCATTATTGAGTTGCTCTTGGTAATCCATTAAACAGTTTCTGGAAAGTATTCAAGTGCTAAAATATCTTTTTTTATTAAACGAATGAAAATCACTGGTCTGATCTAAAAAGAGATGCAATTATGAAATCCACACTGGTGTAGCTCAACATCTTTCGTTTCAGCCTGGTAAAATTATAATACATGCATACCTCCTAAATAAGGTACATCTTTTAAGAGGTTATGGCTGAATGTTTTAGGTTAAATGTAAATGTTGGTAATAGCTTAGGGAAACCCTAAACGCAAACTGATATTTGATATTAAACTACCGGATGCCAACAAAATGGTTAGAAATCCCTACCAACAACAGCAACAAAATTAATATCTGACAAAAATATGACATTCTCTAAATATAATTTGAAAACATACAAATGGTCAAATTCATATTAAAAGCCATTAGAGTAACTGTACTCCCTTTATTTTAATGGAGCGGAAAGGTGGGTGGTTATGGTCTAGTTTTCAGTCCTGCACTATGAGGAAAGTTTGACAATCATCAAAGCTTTCTTTTTTCTTCTTCTTTGCCAGTCTTTAAACAGTCATCTATAGTAACTTTAACTTTTGTTTCATTATAATGATAGGCTGCCAGTTTTGCTGCTAAACACTGCAAATTATTCTGTCTAAAGATGAGCCTGGTTCCAAAAAGCTGGGATGGTGAAATCTTGGCCTGACTGAAGGCAATGACAAAATTCTCATGGACTTTACTGAGCCAAGATTTCACTCCTCGACTTCAATGCCCCCAGACTTTGGGGAAATCTTAGGAATCTGAACTTTGATCCAGAACCAAATCTGGAAAGTCTTTATAATGAGCTGGACCAAAATCCCATTTTCAACCACCCCTGAATTGTGGAGCATTCAAAATCCTGATCCAAATGTTGTGGATTGGTCCCATTTCCAACTTTAACTCCCATCATTAAATACCTCATTACAAATCTTAGATAGCCTGAACTTACATCTAAATATTTCAGTATCACCTAAATGGAGCATCCATGCCCTTCCAACCTCCTATTTAATTAATTAATTAATTAATTAAATTTCATCTGAATAAAAAATGACTGTTACCCAGTGGCTTTATGAGATGGTGGTCTGAATCCCACTCTTATTGGACAGGTGTCTACATCACAAAACCACCACCTTAAATGACACTCATTCTCACCATTTTCTTTGTGCAGAATGAGCACGAATGCTCTCATCCCCAAGAGCTAGTACTCCAGATGAGAGCTGAAATACACCAGGGTGGCAGCGTGAAAAATCTTGCACCACCACTGTCCGAACTGTTCTTCGTCTCAGTCTTAGACTTCACTGTCCATGACTGTCAATTGGGCACCTTCTAAGAGCAGTAAGGGCCGGATCCAAAACCTGCTGAAGTCAGTGGATGTCTTTCCATTGACTTAAATAGTCTTGGGGTCACACCCTAAAAGCATATGATTTAACAACCATGGCGGGTGAGATTCTGTGCTGAATCTCATAGAGGGTGTGTCATACAACTCAGAGCCCAGGTGAAGGGGCTATAAATTGCCTTTGCACCCTCCCAGTCCTGGGCTGCTTCAGAGGCTAGTGCAGACACCAGGGTAATTTAGACAACCCTTAGGGTCTGTGTAAATTACAGCAGCCTCCCCTGTCGGTTGCAGCACTGCCTGACATCTCTGCAGCACATAGCTTGGGGGCCCCAACCCAACACACCTCTCCTGCCCACAGTCCTCTGCCACAGCATGCACCCTCCCACCCTCTGGCACACTGTTCCCACTTGCAGCACCACTCCATGACATTTCCCCGCTTGCCCCTAGCATGGCTCTATTCAAAATTAAAGCACCATCTACAATACGCCAGCAACAGTTAAGGTTGCCTGACACTTCCCATTATAAAACTTTGGTTTTAATTAGTAGTAAGTTTGCTGAATTTTAATCATCTGGTGAAATTTCCCATGTCTGGTGTCTGCCTCAAGCTGAATCTTGTTAAAAGTTTCAGGTAACATGGCTCAGAATGAGAATGAGGTTATAGGAAGAAAGTTGTTTGCTCATATTAAAAATAATTCTTCCAACTATTTTATTGATAAACTCTAGCACCTCCATGGTTTGGAGCAAGAACTTGAAATTTGGCACATAGGTTGTTCTGGTTTCAGAGTTGGGGCTTTTTGCTGTGAAAATCTGCTCAAATTTGGGGCTTTTTGCTGTGAAAATCTGCTCAAATTTGGTCCTGTGATAAGCCTCTGAAAAATCTGTTTGCATATGCTGAGTAGGAACTTGTTAGAGTCTGGCAGCTAAATTCTCCAAAGGTTCCATCTGCATTGAGCATGCACTATCCCCTCATAGCTCCTACATGCCAGTTGGACAGTGCATGCACGATCACTCCAGAGCAACTATCCACGCCCCATCCCAGGGCTGCAGGAGCTCAACAGGATTTTCCCTAAAATTGCCCCTCCTAGGTGCTGAGGACTACAGTGGCACTGAGCACCAGAACTGAGAACAAGGAGACGTTCTCATCTGTGCTGTCTATTCTGGGGTAAAAGAAGCATAAAGGAGAAGAAGGCAGCTGCACTGGAAGGAGAGAGATGAGAATTGGGGGGATGAGTGGGGGGAAACAGAGAAGGAAGGGTGACAAGAACTGGCATATAGGGGGTTCGTTAGGAGCAGAGGGGTCCAGAAAAAGTCTAGAGGAATATGGGAATCCATCTCCCATGGTGCACCATGGCCTCCCCTCTTTATGAGTTGCTGTGGTGTACAATAGGAGTCCCTGGGCATGGTGAATCATGGGAGTAGTTAGGAGCTTAGCTCATAAAGGTGGTATGAGGCAGTTGAACTAGAACTCCCATAAGGTACTACGGTGGCATTTCTGAATTGAATTTTCTGGGTGTGCATGCTCGGTTTTTCAACAAAAGTCGTAATTTACCATGGAAAGCGAACATTTTTCATGAAAAACATAAGTAGGTTGAAAATCCAATTTTTTGTCAAAAACCAATTTTTATGGGAATTTTTCAGCCAGCCCTATTCAGGGTACATTGTCTAACCCGAGAACTGGCACACTCATTAAATCTATTTTCTTTCATTTGTCAGAGTAATTACTTATTAAAATCCCTTATTGGCCTGAACCTACTCCCACTGAAGTCAATTGAAAAACCCTCACTGATTTCAGTGGGAATCAGACCAGGCCTATTATGAGTGGAGTGGGGGCATACAGGCATTACATAACAATATCACACTTGGAAATTAGGATCTAATATGAAATGAGCAATGACTTGTGAAAGAATTACATCAGTTATAATGGACAATATCAGGTATACAGACAAAATAAATGTCTGCCTTTATTTGAAGGCAGATCAAATAACAGAGGGTTACAATTATATATTTATTATTTTCTTTCTTCTTTCTTTTTGATTTCACCAGGATTGCTAGCGATCATAACTTTGCCTAAAAGGGTGAAAGGCGGTAACTGGATCAGAAGTAGATGTAAGGAAAACAATGAATACGCAGAAATCACTATGTGAATCCCACATTTCGTTTTTTATTTCTTTTCCTCTAATAGAACTGGTAATAGTAATAGGATGGTCCAAATTCTCTCAGTTATACCAGTGGAATCTCATTGAAGATAATAGATATGTACATGGATATGATGAGAGAAGACATAATGGGACATAATCCTCCCTGCTGTAAGTGTATTAACTTCAGTAGAGTCCTATCAGTGATGAATTTGTTCCAGGATGAGGAAGAGTAGTAACTGGCTGTGTAACATGGGCTGTATAGTGTTAAGTGATGACATCATTAGTAACAGCTGAAAATTGGTGTTAGTAGAGTCAGCTGCTTAGAAACTGATGTGCTTAAAAAGCTGGTTTACAGACAGCTCTGTAACTGGGGGAGGGAGAGGTTGAAACATGAGTTGTTTTTGCTGCTTCGGACTTCTTTGATCCTGTGGTTTAGGGTGTGTTTGTTTTTAAAAAAATAACTCAGCTACTTTTGATTGAAAACAAACATGGGGCCAAGCTCATGTCTGGTGTAACTCTAATAGAAGCACACTAGTGATTGCTATTTTAGAACAAGGGTTTAAGTAATTTCTGGTCCTGTACCCTCTTCAAAGTCTCTTAGAGTGCATGTCTGAAATTATAAAGTACCATAAACTAAACATTATTAGAAGTTGTGGATGCAGTCTGTGATTAAAATAAAATATGTAGAGATAGTATTTGGTACAGAAGCATTTACTAAAATGTAAAGAAAGAGTTTGAATTAAGGATGAAACTTCTTAGGGAACATAAAACATTAGGATAGAATGAAGCTACCAGCTCTATGTAGGTCAGGATATATGATATATATGAGGTTGATATGAAGAACTGTCTGAAAGACACAGCTTGGAGGATGACATTGTTAAGACTTTGAAAAATGTTCAGTGCTTTAGTTCAGAAATAAATTGATATTTTTCCCACATAGATGTGCCAGTGTGAAGTACAACCTACACCTCTGGTGTTATGTGAATGGCGAATTTCAAAAGAGATTATTTAACAACAGAATAAGATGGTTTATTACACACACACACACACACTAGACTTTAAATATGAAATATGCCTAAATAAAATAAATGCCTAAATCTTCAAATTTAAATGAGAAGTCTTTAAATAACTCATACTTCCTTCAAAACCATTTTTCCACAAAGGAGGGTAACGTATAGCCTATCATGATAAAATGATTTGTGTAAATACTTACTTAGGGTTTAATAAATAAGGCTGGTATGTAGTGTTTGACATACTGCATGACTGTAGAACATTGTAAAACCAAATCACCTTCTCTTATCTATACACTGCATCAAATTAGACAGCTAAAAAGACTCCTCTTTCTAAGAGTTTTAAAATATGAGTTATTTGGTGTTTTAACATAATAACTTTTTGAAAATTCAATTTTATAAAATACATATAATTATACCAAGCAATGTTCTTTGGGGGGAGAAATGGGCCTCAGTAGAGTTCTTTGGGAAAATCAATCTGTATTCACTAGCCTTTCCAAAGAATTTTTCACTCTAGCAACTTTTCAAGCAATAAATCACCATTACTTTATATTATTTTACATAGAGAGATAACATATGCTCTGGCTGATCGACAACTTTCTTATTCAGCCTCTGACATCAATTATCTATTATCTATTCTTCTGTCAATATCTACTGTCTGAATCTCATGCAAAAGAATTATACCTTTGGAGAGGGGAAAGTGCCTTCACTAACAGCAGAAATACCCAACATTTGAATTACTATGTTTGTTCAGTGTTTAATAGGATTGGGCAAATATTTTAATCAGTACAAAGCCACCCCAAATTTGTTGGGGTTAATGATTTTTTCAACCTGAACTTCATTACTGTTCTGGAGCTTTCATTAGAAAGCCAGAATCATTGTGCAGAAGTATCTACTAGGCCACAACCCTCCCAATCTACCACGGCTCAGTGGGGATGATTGGGAGAATAGAATGGCTGGAAATACCCTTGTGTTTCAGTAATTCCCTGCTGCTCTTGGAGACATGGGCACCTGAACGTGAGTTAAAGCAGACTTGAGGCTGCTGTAGTTCATGCCTCTGGCTGGCCTGTTGTTAAAAAGAGCATGAAGGTGGCTAAAAGGCTTAGGTGGACCAGGGGATGGATGCGGGCCTGTATCTTGCACAGGGTTGAGCAGGCTCTAGGTGCTTAACAAATAATATATAAAAATTAGTAACAGGCCTACTTGCTTTTTGGAGTTTTACAGTCGCCATCTATTGTGGCAGCTGAGTCATTTTTTTAAAAAATGTTTTATAATTTGAGTTTATCTCATCCTGGATGAGAATAAATGAAGTACTTCTTGGCCATCGAGGGAAGAATTTTGGGGAATTCAGGTGGCTCATTCACCCTCTTTGCTTAGGGGAGTGAGGATGCCACTCAGGGGGTTGATCTGCACCTGGTGGGTTGCTCTCAGAGCATGGAAGAGTTGTTGTGTAATCATTCTGCAGAATGGCCATTCCTATCTCTTGTTCTCAGGACAGTCAGCCCTTTTCTCTCCAGCCAGGACCTCGCCATACTCATTCAGGACCTCACTGTTTCTGGGATAGATAAGTACAATTAGCCAACATAGATGTGTCAAGTTTGAATCATACCAGACCAATCTAATTTGATTCTTTGACAGGGTTACTGGCCTAATGGCTGGGGGGAAGCAGTAGATGTGATATATATTGATTTTAGTCAGGTTTTTGACACAGTCCTACATGACATTCTCACCAGCGAGCTAGGGAAACATGATCTAGAAGAAATTACTATAAGATGGGTGCACAACTGGTTGAAAAATTGTGCTCAAAGAGCAATTGTCAAAGATTTGCTGTGAAACTGGGAGGATGTATCTAATGGCTCCTAAAGGAGTCAGTTCTTATTAAATCAACAGGATGAAATTCAGTAAAGACAAGTGCAAAATACTATGTCCAGGATGGAAACATTAAATACACAAATAGGAAGCTTCCTTCTTTAATCCAAACTGGTTGCTGGTAAACCAGAGGATTCAATGCAACACCTTGCTGATGATTTATAATGCCCTTAAAAATCTACATCTCAGGTACTTCTATGTGTTTCCAAAGCAGCTGATATCTGTTGAGTTGTTTCTGCTTTCCACCCCAAGGTCCTACCTGGACCAGGCTGGGGGCAGACACTTCTCAGTTGAGGTCTATCTCTCACCCTTTTTCCTTCATATGTCTGCCCGAATCCCTTTGTAACTGTCTTCAGGAGTCCATGAAAGGGCTTTCTATTCTGGATATTTCTATTCCTATGAATCTTTTTAGTTTTCCATTTTCTTTATTGACAGGTTGGCTGAGGTATTTTTATAGGAGAATGGGACTAGATTTATTATACTTATGGGGGTAACTTTTATACAGAAACCCAAATACCTTGTGATGGGGGGCTGCATACATTGGTAAATAAATAGGAAGTATTTCTACAGAAAACATGTTTACTAAACGAGCAATTATAGGATGGACTGAAATGACTTTGAGGGAGCAGTTTATGTTTATTGAATAAATTAATATGAATTTTTAAAAAGTGACTAATTGCATCAATACCTACTCTTCAGAAGAGTCATTCTACTCTCTGGATAATTAATAACATTGTGCAATAGATATTATTTCTTAATATGAGGTGGGGCTCCTACTTATCTTAGAGGGTTAAATGAATCTAAACTCTTATTCTGTAACCTTCCAAGAAAGCTTTTTTCCTAAGTTTAAGAGGGAGAAAAAGGGAGAAAAAAAGTTAGTCTTAATATTACATTTCTCGAGCACCCAGAATTGGGCTAAAGTGCTCAAGAATTTCAGGCTCATGTTTAGCTTTGTCAGACAAATTAAAAATTGCCAGGAAATGCACAGTTAATGCAGCCAGCATTCCTTATGGCTTTTTCTACTAAATGACATTAGCTCAGGTCGGCGTGTCCCAGCTTTGTCATTTTGGGTCACCACAACAATGTTTTAAAGGTATAATGTAATCGTAATTTTCTCTAGTGTCATTGCGTCCATTTTTCATTCCAGCATAGTTGTTTGAACACAGTGACACGCTTTATGAACCTGTGAGTAGACGAATCAGCCCCTTGGATTATGCATCATCATCTTGTAATTAACTAAGTAAAAGGTGAGCTTATACTCAGAAGTTTGGGCCCAGCGCCATGCCAAAGTGTAAAGCCAGATATATCGTGGTTTTCAACCAATCTTTTTAAGAACGGATGTTCAGATTTATACCGGGTGCCCCAGAACATATAAGTATGTTTCATAAGGAATTTGGTGCTCATGAAAAGTACCAGATTTGACAGCCCTGGAGACTGAGGAACTCAGGCTTCCGCTGCATTGAGTTTAAATTTGGTGCAGCTAAAGAGAGTAGAAGAAAGGGATAGCTCAGTGGTTTGAGCATTGACCTACTAAACCCAGGGTTGTGAGTTTAATCCTTGAGGGGGCCATTCAGGGAGCTGGGGCACATATCTGTCTGGGGATTGGTCCTGCTTTGAGCAGGGGGTTGGGCTAGATGACCTCCTGAGGTCCTTTCCAACCCTGATATTCTATGACTCTAAAGGTGTTTCTATAACACTTTTCCATTACCCCGATCCTAGGCTGTGTACACCAGCTGCTTCACTCCTGTGCAACTGCTACACTAGTTGAGGATCAGGCAGTGCTCTATAAACTTTTCTCTGCCTCTGCTCCCTGGCATGCCCCATATCCAAGGTGGCTTAGAGCTACATACACTGCCCCTAGGCCACCCAAGGATTGACCTGTGTCAAGAGAAAAATCCTTGGCTGTCCCATTAAGGTCACGCTCCAATTTGCCCTATTTATCTACAGAACTGTTGCAACACTGGCAGCAAGAGTGCCCAGCTCTGGACATGTCTAACAGACAGTCTCCATGCCAGTTCAACACCTGCCGTCTCCTAGGATACTCATCAGAGGGCTCATCAATGGTGGCAATTTTGGTTTGCTTTTAATAATGTGAAAAGCTGTCCACTAGGAATTGGACTGAGACTATCAGTGCTCATTTCCCATAAGCCACAAAATAGCTTCCAGAGAGTAATGACTTTCTATCACTGTCCTGGACTGCATTCAAAACAGTGATCTAGATGCAAAGGCATTACCAATACCTTGAGCCAAACCGCTCCCTATAGATGCAAGGTCTTCCTGGGGTGTGGAGGGGGAGACTGTCTCTTGTCTTGTTGGTTTAATAGACGGTTCATAGTTTTGACATTTTCTTCATCATCATGAGGACTAGAAACAAAACATTTTTTTAAATGAAAGCTGAGATTCTGGAGCACAGTTCTGAGGCAAAGAATGGATTTCATGGCAAATTCCACTGCCACAATCAGAGAATACACAGGGTTTTGCTCATAGACACATCTAGCTATAATACCATAAGGCTTGGATTTAAGGAACTCCCCATAACCAGGAACACAACAGCCAATGCTTGGGATTGAATGGGGGATTGTCCTACTTGCACAACAGCCGTTAGACTGAGAAATGAATAGCCCAGATCTGAAGCTTTTTTAAGAAAGACAGAAAGAAAGACCATTCCCAATATTTGCTTCCATCTTAGAAATAGTGTTCTATAATATTTTTAACATGCCTTTAACTCCCAATCCTTCAGAGAAGGTTCACAGATCAATGGAGACAAAGCCATGGTCCATTTCTATAAGAAATAATCCTCCGAATATACATCAGTTTGTGGGTTGATAGACAACAACTTCAGTCTCTTCACTTTTTTCCTCTTATAAAAATTGGCATGAATGTAATATACACATTGAGAAAAACCATAAAAAATCTTCACTCTTCGGAGTAAGGTCAGCACAGCTCACCTGAGCATTCCCTTCTAGTGAGTGGAAGGAGTGAGAGCCATCATTGTTCAGAGACTGATAAATAAAAACCTATATGCTGTAGATATACACAGAGAGTGTATGTATCTATACACTATGCAGAACTCTGCCATTAGCTAATAATAGCATTAACAGTTCAGAAGTAAAAAAAAATATTCTCTAATACTTAGTCTTAGCAGCTGATAATGTAAAATAGGGTGGCATTTAGAGGCATAGGATGATGCCAGTCTCTGGGGAGAGAAAGGTGTTAACTTCTAATAGCTTTTCAGTAATAGCCAAGCATCTGCAGTCCCCCATAAAAAAGGGTTTTTAAAAATTAATAGAGCTGAATGTGCTTCACACTGAGGAGAATGCCAGATTAATAAGCGCATTAAGGACCGCTTTGGATTGGAAATAATTATGGAAGATGACAAGGAGCAGAGGTGGCATTGGTGGTGCTTTCAGGAATGCATTTTAAAAAGCAGTTTAAAGAGCCTTCAGATGTTGGTATTATCCTGCGTGACCAAATTAAGAGCAAATGAGAAAAGTTTATCTGGCATTTTGGAGTATTGAAAGGGCTTAGTGTTATAAATTATACAGTATGAGGATAGGCAGTGGTGAGTAAATTCATGTTAAACATTATTGGCAGTTTAAATAGCAACTGCTTTATAAGGCACTAAATATTTTAATTTGGAATTAAAAGTATATTCTCTCCTGCCCCCTCCCTGCCAAAAAAAGTCTTTGGCTTATTTATTAGCCAGCATAACAATTATAAATGTCCTTGATCATGAATAAACGTATGTTGTCCCCAATATTCAGTTGTAAATGTGGCACAGTTAGAGCTGGGTTGTATATTTAAAATTGTTTTAAAGCTTTAACACTGAAAACATGGAAAGCCCCAATAACATTTCGATGTTTAGCTGCATGCTAACCTATACAAATTCAAGGCTGTTTCCAAAAAGGTCTAACATTTATCAATATTTAATCCTCTTGTTTTAGTCTCCCCCGTCTTTTTTTTATTCCCTGTTTTTCAGTCATTACAGCACAGCTATTTTCTGACCATGTTTCTTGAGGAGGTTAATCCAGACAGACTCTAAAATTACCATGCATCCAAGTTCTACAGCACATATGGATCTATGGTAGGTCAGGCATATTGCATGCACACAGAATGCAATATCTGTTGCAGTCTTAACACACACGAGACTTGTGCGAAGATTTACCACCCATGAAATGCATTGCTCGGGCCAGGGACCTTTCCTAGCAAAAACAGAAAATAAAAAGGAGCCATTTCCTCTCTCTCTTGCATCTCGATGCTTCCTTTATTTCCAAAATATCAATGAGGAAATATAAAATAAGCTTTGATATTAGGGCAAAACTAAACTTGCATGTCAATGGTTTGAAAAATCTGTGTAGTTTTCAAACTGCATTTCAGAAGCTTTGTTTCCCCCTATTAATCTAGAGCTGTATTGCTCCTCTCCTCATCCCTCCAAACCGGGCCTATTTTCCTTTACCTGGGGAGATATTTGCTAGAAGTTGCAAAATACATCATTCATATCCTGTAGTATAATAACGTACCTGCAGAAAAGGGGGGGGGATAAAATTGATATATCATCTAAGTGAATGGTGATAGCAAAGAGACAAACACAACAATTATAACAACATCTACCATTAAACAGTTCTAAGTACTGTATGTGCAACATGCTGGAGACTCATTATTTCAAATCCAACTTCTCAAAGATTTATTTTTCTTTTGAAACAATTTCTGACAGCTTTTGATCTTCTAAACTAAAAAAATCAAAGAAATCTGTTTCTCTGGCGTATTAATAGCAAAGGAAATTCTGGATGCTGCAAAGTAGGAACTGAATATAATAGCATCTCAGTTTTATTCATCTTCAAAGAAAGCCAAATATATTTTTGAGACTAAAAAATAGGATACCCTACAGATTTTGAAGGGATGGGATAAACCTCTTTTCACAAGAAAAGATGACAAGAAATTCATCTTGAAGGACACTCACTATGCCTCTGTCCATTTAATACATTTACAAGCCAACTGTCATGAGGTAATCTGCCTTTACATCTGAAGCAAAATTATTTTATAATTTGGGGAGGAGGAGGAGACCTCATATACTTAAGAGATTTTACTCTTTTTGCTCACCTAATTTCTTTATAGATTGTAATTCTACCCACCAACAAATATGATGTTGTACTTGTTTATGCGATGGACTAAAATATGTACAATAGTTACCTAAAATACTGCTTATACTATGAACACATTGAAATCTCATAATGCCCCACACTTTCTGTTTACAGTCATTAGATCTGCATATTAGTGTGTGTGTAGTGGGTCTAATTCACCACTGCATTGCTCTGGTTTTATGCTGGTGCAACTCACTGGTGTAAATCTAGATTAACACAGGGATGAATCAGGCCAGATATATTATAGGCTATATCTCTGTATATGTGTACAATATATATGCATTTATTAATGAAATATATCTAACAAATGCTTAAACCCAGGGCTGCATTCATATATGAACAACTTGCATAAACCCTTTGCAAAGACTCTGAAATTTGGTTAAAATTCAGTAGAATTCTCTTTGTACAGCTGACTGGTCAATATATTATTTTTGCCTAGTACTAGTGTTCTACTGGACAGATTCCAAAACATTCAGCACATACAATCCTGAGCTTATCTGTGGCTGCCAGAGGAAGTTGAAATCTTGTAAGTTTTGTGTTATTATGATGCCTGAGCTTGTCAAGAGGAGATCATCAGAAGTGATAGCTCAGAAAAGGGATGGGCCAGTAAAAACTGATAAGATATGGTGATCCCTGAGTATATGTTATACAAGAAAAGAGAGTTTAGATTGTACAGAGTGAGGGAAAGTTGTACAGTGAAGAGAACATGCACAGACCACGACAGGATAGAGACGGTCATGGGTGAAATCTACCTGGTTACAAATCACGGGCAATAAAAATCCTGTCTTTCACTATGTTTGTGCAGTACATAGCACAATGGGTCCCTTATCCTTCTTTAATAATATCTCGAAAAGAATATTGAGCAGAGGTAGGGCCCATCTTAAAAATGTTGATCCAAATCAGAAGTAAACGACTCCAAATTTCAGGTGTGTTTGGATCTGGGCTTTTGATTTCAGCCCATTCCTAGTATAAAAGGAAATAAATAAATCATGGGATAAGGGGCAATTTTTTGTAATACTTTTTTTAAAATGGCTAGAAATAAGACAGTTGTAGTGAATGGTTCAGAGTGGAGAAAGGTTCAGAGTGGGTGCCTTAGGATTGGTATTAGGGCCAGCATATATATTGGTGATTTCAAGGAGCAAGCAGGCAGCAAGTTGTTGATCTTTCTAGGTGAAATTTCAGTTAATGGAAAACTCCGAAGGGCTATGAAGAAACTCCAGATAGATAAATGTGGGTGATGTAAGGCACATGAGCAAAAGTAGCTTAACCTTCCCATCTACGCTCCCGGGGCCTGAACCAAAGCCCTGGTTAAGTCAGCAAAAGCCTGACAATTGACTTCAATATACATTGGATCTGGGCCATGGGATCTGAATTTACTTGAGCCTAGGAAGAGAAAGAGTTAGGAGTCATCATAAATAGATCAATAAAGATACCTGTACAGCAGAGAAGGCTGTGTAGAAGAGCAGTTTAAGGACCGCTTTGTCCTTTGTCTGTACAGCAGAGAAGGCTGTGTAGAAGAGCAGTTTAAAAAGCAAATAGAATGCTTGGGTGAATTAAAAAAGAGATAGAAACTAATACAAAAATACAAGGCCACATCCTGTACTGTCGCTAAAGGAAATTGCAGGTGTTCAGCATCTCTCAAGATCAGGTCCATAATGACATTCTGCTGAGAAATGCTGTCTTCATTTGGACTTCCAGGCCCAGTTATGTTTGCCTTAAGAAAAATATACTGTATTTTCTGGCGTATAAGACTACTTTTTAACCCAGGAAAATCTTCTCAAAAGTCGGGGGTCGTCTTATACGCCGGGTGTCGTCTTATAGGGCGGGTGCTGAAACTTCCGAGCCGGACTGGAGAATCTGCGGTCGCCGCATATGGTGGGGGGAGCTCAAAAACGGCCGCGGCCGCATCCCCACCCAATGACGAGGTGAGGGGGCGCCTCACCGGGAAGGTGTAAGTGAAGGGCGGAGCAAGCTGCAGGCGTCCGGGACGCCCGGGGTATGGAAAAAAAGAGATAGAGCAGCGCTGTGCCCAGAAAAACACGCCTCTTTCACCCGTCTGGCCCGCCCTTGTATCCTATTACCGTACCTCCTTCTCTGCCTCTTAGATCTCGCTCCTGAGGACTGCAGTGAAGCGGCGCAGGCGCGCATGTGCGAGATCTGAGAGGCAGAGAAGGAGGTAATAGGATACAAGGGTGGGCCAGACGGGTGAAAGAGGCGTGTTTGCGCTACCGCTCTGATAGTCTTGGAGACAGGGAGGGCTGGGCAGGCAGGGAGAGCTGACCAATCCAAGCAGGCTTTGTATACAACAACCAGCCAATCGCCGGTAAGGTACATCGCTTGCCGTGATTGGCTGGTTGTTGTATACTGGGTACCACATACAGTACAGCACCAGTATCTGTACCTGTTCATACAGTATAGCACCAATACATACAGTACAGTATACAAATGTCCAACAGTCAAAACCCCATCATGGCTCCACCAGCAAGAAGAAAGAAATATGAAGCCAGTTTCAAACTTAAAGTTGTAAACTTTGCCATGGAACATAATAACTGCGCTGCTGCAAGACAATATGGAGTAACAGAAAAGATGGTTCGGGACTGGAAAGCAAATGAAAAAGCATTAAAGAGTATGCCAAGGGGTAAGTGTGCATTAAGAAGAGGCACTCCACATTGGCCAGAACTCGAAAAACATGTAGCAGACATGGTGAATGAGCATCGCCAAAACGGTTATGTAGTGACACGAAATAAAATACATTTGTTTGCACTTCAGTGGGCCAAATCTAACCCAGATCACAGCAACAGATTTAAGGCCACTGTATCCTGGTGTACTAGATTCATGGGAAGGCATAATATGGTACTGAGGCAAAAGATGAAAATTGCCCCAAAATTACCTGCAGATCTTGATAGCAAAGTAAATAGTTTCCATCGATACGTAATACAACAGCGCACTAAACATGGCTATGCATTAAGTAGTATTGGAAATATGGATGAAACTCCAATGAATTTTGATATGGTTGGAAATAAAACTGTCCATCAAAAAGGTGAAAAAACAATTTTAATTGAAACAACAGGACATGAGAAGTCCAGTTTTACAGTGGTACTAGGATGCACAGCTGATGGCGCCAAACTGAGACCAATGATTATTTTTAAAAGAAAAACAATGCCGAAATTCAAGTTCCCTGTTGGTTGTTTTGTACATGTGAATGAAAAAGGCTGGATGGATGAAGAAGGGGTAAAGCTATGGCTTGATAATGTATGGAGCAGGCGACCAGGTGGACTTATTCAAAAATGTAGTCTACTGGTGTGGGATATGTTCAGGGCTCATTTAACTCCCAGCACCAAGCAAATGCTTGCAAGACTAAACACAGATGCGGCAGTTATTCCTGCAGGATTGACATCGTTGGTACAGCCACTGGATGTGTGCCTAAACAAGCCATTTAAAGATCGCATTCGAGAACAGTGGAATGAATGGATGGTTAGCGGCGAAAAGTCATTCACAAAAGGAGGAAACATGCGTGCTCCACAGTTGGATGTTTTGTGCAAGTTTGTCATAAAAGCCTGGAATGATATTGATGCAGAAACAGTAATCAAGTCTTTCAAGAAGTGTGGCATATCAAATTCATTAGATGGTATGGAGGACGACTACTTGTGGCAAGATGAAGAGGAAGCCGAAGCTGAGACCACACCATCTGATATGGAATTCGATCCATACGATGACTGCCTTACAAATGTATCACAAGATGTCATTGATGTACTTATGATATCAGATGACGAACAGGAGGATTTTGAAGGCTTTTAAAGGGAAACTGTCACGCCAGCAAAACCTGAAAAAATACCGTAGCTTGCAGTTATGATGGGCGTTGCTAACTCGCCAGGGACTTGCCCGGCACTTGCTCTCTCTCTCTTGTTTGTTATCTTCCTCCTATCATCATCAGTTCCAGTTTGGTTGACAGCTTAGAAAACAAACAGCATGGCAGCTCCCATGGGTTTATTGTCTTATCCTTCCTTTCAGCTTTAGAGTGAATTAGGAAAAGTTTAATCCACTTGCACTGTTTTATGTTTACATGTTTGATGACAAACAGCCTTATGTTTATAAGTGACAGTTTTCCTGCTAAGTACCTGCATGTCATAAGCATTTGAATTAAAATTACCATATTGAAATCAAATCTGATGTTTTTTTAATTTTTTTTTGGTGTGCGTTGGAAGAGGGGTAGTCTTATACGGCGAGTATATCCCAAACTCTATATTTTAACTGGAAAAGTTGGGGGTCGTCTTATACGCCCAGTCGTCTTATACGCCGGAAAATACGGTAATTGTGACTGGCTCATATAAAGACAACATAGATAGTTAAAGGTACAGTGGGACTAACATGCTGAGAGATTTCAAGAATTGGGATTATTTTGCTAGGAGAGAAGAAGAGATCATGGGAATTTATTGTGGTATTTAAAATTAAGATGGTTATGATGAAGTCAGATTGGGCCTTCCTTTTTCATCTTGGTTTATAATATAAGAACAGAGAGACATTTAAAACTAAGGTCTAAATTAGCATTTCCTTTTGTTGATTCTAATTTATATAGCATAGAGTCAACCTATGGAATTTGCTACTGAAGAATGTCATCAAGTCAAATTTTTTGATTTGTAAGGATAGATAATGTTATGACTATTAAAAACATTTGTAGTTTTGCAAGCTAAGAGAAAGGTAAACAATTATTGTGCTTTAGGGTACTGCAGATAGCCACGGGGGGTAATGCAGAATTGGGTTAAATGCATTAAGGGTTTTTCACTTTCCTCTGATGCTCAAGCATCAGATGTTGGCCCCTACTGGAAACAAGATACCAGCTTTGAAAGACCAATGGTCTGCTCTGTTATGATACATCCAATGTTCCTTCATGTGCTAAAACTTCATTTCTTAACAACTTTGTATCCAATCCTGCAAATTTTCTACACTGCCCAAAATATGTTGGTTTCAGATACTTGATTTCTTAAGATTTACAAATATATCATCAACAGACCTATGTGTGTAATTACTGTAGTATTTTCAAGTAGTGCAAACTCTGCAGGACAAAGAGCCATGTCTTTATTCTCACTTTAAATTCCATGAGTACGTATGGCTCTGTCTACAAGTGTTTATGAATAATATTAATTAATTAATTAAATGGCATTGACAAAATAACATTTTCTACCCCTGTATTTGCACCAAGGTAGATTCCACAAAGAATGCACATAATGGCTTGTAGGCAGTTATGCAATCGTTTGAATAGTTTATGTTTTATTCAGTTTACAGCTGGCATTTGTCGACAGTAAAATTGACAGCTCATTTTGAAGTACCTACACCAAGCTGGGAAATCATCTGTTAATTCAGTCCTTTGGAATTTTATAGAATTATTGTGGGGTATGGCTGCTACTTTGTAAATACCTCTTACAGGCTCAGGCTAACATAAGCTAAAGGGAGAGACTGTTTCTGGCAAAATTAAATCTATCCCACCTTTGGGCCAACAATCATGTCCATTCAGACACACCAGTGTGTTAAATGAATGCAAATGTTCCTTGACAGTCAGTCTGAAATAAGGGGAACTCTTTGGAGAGTCACTTTTCAATAAGGATATGAGATATTTTAAATGCTGGCCAAGATATATAGGCAGATGGGGAGGAAATATTGTATAGTGGTTAGAACAGAGACTTCTAGATTCAGGTCTCTGCCATCGATCCACTGTAGTTGTGTGACTTCAGCCCAGGCACTGGGTAAGATCATAGGATAGTCTACTCACCAACTAAAGGCCCAGAAATAGCTTTAAACCTTCAGGTAGAGGGTGTAAGAAGCAGCACCAGGTGATACCCCTTCCAGAAGGGCCTCTTCATCCCCTGCTCACCACAGAGAATATCTTCACACCTCTATGCTGAGAGAAGGCTTGTGGGCAGATTATGGGTGTGGTCAGTGGGCACACTTACAAGATGGATCAACTGAGCCAAAACCCAGAATGGCTGGAGCCTTGGACTGTTTCTGCCATTCCCCCATAATGCCCTGTGCTCTGTTCTCAGCCCTGCTGTTCAAGAGAGCCTGGCCCACTGGAGCTAAGGGTTCCACCCTTCAGGTCCACAATGTTTCCACATGGAGAAAAAAGCCCTTTTATGTAGGCTTGCTCCATACTCCAAGTGATTAACTTATCAGGACCTCAATTTATCGATCTAACAAAAATAGGTAAAATAGTCCTTAGCTCACCAGAATATTACAGTGTTAAATTTTTAAAGCATTTTGAGATCCTCAAAATGTAAATCACCATATAAGTGAAGTATTATAATTAGAGAGAGGATTGGAAGAAAACATGGATCTAAACTTTGGGGATTTTCCAATCTGGATCTGAACTTCCTGTCTCTAGTGCATCTCATTTCTCACTCTACTTTCTCTTATTTGTGATCTCCTAAATTAATCCAAACTGACTGAGAATAAGAGGAAAAAGTAAAATAAGTCCAAAGGTTAAGTTAAAAAAAATCTTTTTTCTAGGCATTTAAGATGACATTTAATTCATATTAACAATAATTTTGAGCCAAAGCAGAACATATTTGGTCACATACCAGATCTTAATAAACCAGGTAATGATGGAAATATTCTATCCTTCATTTAAAGTAAAATAGTAAGAAGTGATATTGTTCTGAAACCTGAATACTCCACTAAAAAGGGTTAAGCAAATTTCATTATGTGACCCATCTTGTATTTATTTCAATCTGTTCATTATGTGCAAGGATGAATGACAATTTAGACACACAGCAGTTTTGCAAGGACCAACTTTTTTTTTCTAATTATGTATTCTTTACTTATTAATCAGTGCTACAATTTCTTCTGACATTTAACACAGACGCAAGTTATTTTCATTCCACAAGCTAAGTAGTTCACTGTATCACTATATACATGGCAAAAGCATTGCAAATGTAAATAAGTGTAGGCGTCTGGGTTTTAACCGCTGCTCTCAGAAAAACGTCTTTTTTAATGTGGTGTAACTCGCAATCAAATTGAATGTCATCACAGCTTTGGAGAGCGGGCAAGTCTTCATGCAAACTTAATTTTTCACAAAAAAAAAAAAATCCTGGCATTTGTGCAAAAATAATGAAGGCTATAAAAGAGGAAAGAGGGGAATGTAGCTAATAGTCCTATTTATGTTCTTATGCGCTCCATTTCATTTACTAGAAATAGCATGACTAAATTCTAATAAATAAATATACTAATTGGCCATTGCAAATGCAAATTTCAACAACAATATTTAATGCAGTGTAATAAAACCCATTACAAGCATCAGCTTTGTAGATGCTTTGATTGCAAATAAGAGATTAGTTTTAAATTCAGATGTGCCGAACAGGTTGGCATAATTTCAGGTAGCAGTGGATTTAGGCTGCTTGCCAATCTGTGGGAAGAGCAGATATATTAATACCTGCACTGTTCCTACTCTCCTGTATTCAGTCTGAGGATTTGCTAGTTGCTACATCAAATTATAGTGGGGGGCAGATATAAAGATGTTTCTTGTTTTCAAATTTCTTCCAGATCACTTTACCTGCCGCAGGAGTGGCTTCCATCAGGCCACGTTGTTTCTGTCACATCCCATTTGAATGACACATCTTGACAACAGCAGGGTAAGACACTGCAATGAGAAAATAAACGTGCAGCTGTGCCTGCGACAATTAAAATTTTGGGTAGCAAATGCCTCCGGGATTTTGTCATTAACACAAGGATCTGTCTACCGGGGTCTGCTCCAATGTCTATTGAAGGAGTTCATTGGGGCAGATCCTCAACTGGTGTAAATTGTCATAGTTCCATGAAAGCCAGGACAATTTAAACCACCTGAGGATCTGCCCCGTCACTCCAGGGGGCGTTGAATCAAACCCCCAATGAGAAGAGCAATATGCACAATGTCCAATAGTCCAAGCACATGGTTTTACTCTTTGTTACAGCCCTGATCCTGAACAACTGAAGTCAACGGGAGTTTTGCCACTGACTTCAGTGGGAGCAGATCAAGTACTCATTTTTAGTAAGGTCACAGAGGTTGGATTAATGTTTATATTCCACACAAAGTTTCACAGAGATTAAGATTTTATCTCTTCTAGGCAGTATTTACTTTGCTCCAAACATAAACCCAAGCCTCAGACAGAAAAAAAAAGAAGTATAAAGCCATTAGCATAAAACACCTTGTTCTTTTCCTTAAAGCACCAACCTCTGCCTTACTGACGGATTGTTAGATGTTACCAAAACCCTTTAAACTCTCCCAACCTCTAGGCATGATAGCTCTCTCTCTTCCTGAGATAAAACATTCAGTTGACAGATTTGTTAGACATCACTGATGAGTTTCACAATAAAATGTTCAGGTGTGTCTAACAGCAACCCAACACTTTGGGGTGTAAACAAATATTTTGCTTTAGGGTCAGATACTGAGCATCCCTGGTTCCCATTAATTTTAAGAGGAATTGAGGTCACTCAGCACTTTGTAGGATTGGGTTTTTACCATTGACTTATTTTTGCAGATACATTCAAAATAGGGAAACAACTTTAAAGATCATAGAGATAAAATGATTTTAGATGTTATCTAAAATGAAGGCTTATGTGTTTGTACAGCACCTAGCACAATGGGTTCCTGGGCCATGACTGGGGCTCTTAGGTGCTACAGTAGTACAAATAATAATCTTTAATCATAATATATCAATGTCAGATGGAGCTTGTGCATTTGATAGCCTTGACTATAAATCCCAGCGATCATAGCTGTTGTATTTGTTTATAACCTATCAGTTTAAAAATGCAAAGGAGTCTAAACCATTGTTGCTGTCACTGTACTGCTTCTCTTCCCTCCCCCAGCCCCTATGATTGTGTGTTATACCCACTTGTTGCATCCTGTCTTCAGAACAGGGAGTGTCTCTTACTCTTTCTTTGCACAATCCCTAGCATAATGGGGCCCCAATCTGATCACAGCCTTTGGACAATATTATAATACAAAAAATTAATCATCAAATTGGGATTATTTAGTCTGAAGGGGAGAAGACATAAAGGGGAATTGATTGCGGTATTTAAAAAGAGGTCTGTTTTCATATAGATGACCCAACTGGCATATCTGGGCCTACTAGAATATAAATTATTTCAAATTATCGATATTTTAATTACCTTTTAAGAACAGAATCTGAGACAGACAATTTTTAGAGGTGATGCTACCAAAACCCTTTAAACTCTCCCAACGTCTAGACATGATAGCTCTCTCTCTTCCTGAGATAAAACATTCAGTTGGCAGATTTGTTAGACATCACTGATGAGTTTCACAATAAAATGTTCAGGTGAGTCTAACAGCAACCCAACACTTTGGGGTGTAAACAAATATTTTGCTTCAGGGTCCGATGCTGAGCACTCCTGGTTCCCATTAATTTTAATAGGAATTGAAGTCACTCAGCACTTTGCAGGATTGGGTCCTTACCATTGACTTATTTTTGCAGATACATTCCTGCTTGTCTTGAATAACAGACCATTCAAGTCCTTCCCCTTGAAGTTTCCCTCACATTCTTTTATGATGTGTGAGTTTCCCCAAGGAGTATTTTCATGCCCAATGTGTGTGGACATACAGCAGCAGATGAGCCTGCTAAAGGAAAATGCCATACTTCGTGTGCCCAGTATTTTTCCATTCTGTGTTTGGAAGTTACTGTACTCCTTTAGCAAAAAATATAAAGATGGTAACATGTTAGGAACTCATCTTAAAATATGTCAAAAGAATAATGGTGCTTGTTTTTTATAGCAATGAGTGGTATGGTTTTAGTGCTCTTGAGAGCTAGTTGTACAGACCGTGGAAATTTATGGTTTACCCACAAGTCTCATGTGATCTTATCAAAGCCAATTACAAATGGATCTCTTTGTAAATTGTTAACCAGATATTGGGCAATAACACAAAACTATTTTCTATCACATAACACTTTCTCAACCAACTGCATTGTCTTTCACAATCAGGTATTTATAAATTACATATGAATAAAATATTTCAGCATATCATGATAAACTTCCAGGACCAAATTCACCTGTGACACAAGCGGGCACAATTTTACTGACTTCTTTGGAGTTATGTATACTTACACCAGCAGTGAATTTGGTGCCTATTCTTGAAGATGTTGAAATAGATTATTAATGACTAGTCGAAAGTACTGTTTTATCTGAAACAAGCATTCATAAGTATCCTAAATATCCAAAAATGTTCCCTCTGAACTTTTACATTTTACTCTTTTATCTCTCATTTCCTGTTGTACACCATGAGCAATTCCCACCCCCACTCCCCTTCTGACCGTGTCCCTTTTTGGCTGCTGCTAAAGACTAAAATGTGAAAATGTAAATACAGGGCTTGATTCCGCCCTGGCTTGCATGCGGTGGCCCCAGTGGGGATGATTCAAGCCCATGGACTTTCACTGCAAACTGTATATTCATTGTATCATCTGCTGTTTTTACATACGTAATCCAATAGCTTTGGGGGTAAAACAGTTATTCTAGAGATTCACAAGGTAGTAGGCTATTAATGAGTCATAAAACAGACTTTCCCCACCCTGTCCCAGGAGATACTTTCAAAGTTATTTTATGAGAGACTAGGGAAATCTATTAATGAGTGGAGTACTTGTTACCTATGGGCACTGATTTACAACTACTTCGTGCTTCATATTCCAAAAGCATAAACGTCTGTGTTACAACCATTTCGTCTGGCAACAAACGAGGGAGGATGCTTGCCTACCCTGAGCTACAGCTGTTTGCCTTTACAATAGACTTTTTTTACGAGATAGGGAATAATAATTGCAATAAGCAGAGCATTTGGTGTCACCAGTGCTATTTAAAAAAACAATGATTTTCGTAGGAGTGGAATATTTTTCTATATAATGATCCTGATGAAATCCATAACACATGTGCATACATTTATAGATGCAACCTTGAGGAAATGTATTTTTCATTTACAGTACTTAACACTGTATTGGACCATGATTCTGCAGTGCTAATAATGGCAAAACCCACCGGCATTTCATGTCACATATTTAATGAAGTCATGTTGCTAGGTTAATCTCGTGTATCTGATTCTCAGTTAAAATATGGCCAAGTTAAAACTTGGTGCTAGCAGTGTAAAGGGTCCTTGAAGAGAGCAGAAATGGGTCTGCTGAGAATATCCCTTGTACCGGGACCTCCCGCAACTGTAGAATTTTCATAAGGCATCTACACTGAGCCCGCTCCCAGAGTGTGTGCTGATTGCACGGCACTGTGCCTCTTCTGTGTTTTCCACAACTCACAGGGAGCCATAAGAAGCAATATAGAGGAGCCCTGAGGCTGCTCTGACTTATGCCAGGGGTTGGGCAGGAGCTTGCATGGACTCAGAATTCATGGAGCACAAAGGTGGCTCAGAGTTACCATAGGGCCAGCTTCTGACTCACACTGGGGAAAGGAGAAGGGCAGTTGACAACCCCCCACCCCCATTTTGACTTTAACGCCAGTCCTCCAAGTATTAGGCAGTCCACTTGAAACTATTTGGTGTTCCATCTGTGCATGCACACACACAAAGGTAGAGTTCCCTCACCAGATTAGCCTCTCAAAATGAAAGAGATGCATCACCTGCTTCCTTCGAGGCACAGATGTACCCCTTTCCCTCCACATGAAGTTTAAACTTCTCCACTATACCACTTACCAACAACAACCACTGACTTCATTTTCTTATTCACCCCATCCAAACAAGCCAAAGAAGATTTTCTTCCAATAGCTCCCATTATCTCTTATGTCCCAAAGAGCTTCCATGTTAAGGTTAGCCAATTTCTCAGCCTCTTTTCTCTCTTACTCTTGCTCTCCCACTGTATTGCCCTGCTTAGATGCTATGGTAACTGAGATAATGCAGGTGAATAAGTACCTAACATCCACATGTCACTTCTTGTCCATCATCTGTACTGGAAATTCAGGGTTTGTGCCTCTGGGTTGTAAGCTCTTCAAGGCAGTTAGTTCCTCTTATAAACATAAGAATAGCCATACTGGGACAGACTAATGGTCTACCTAGCCCAATATCTTGTCTTCTAACAATTGCTGGTGCCAGATGCTTCAGTGAAAATGAACAGAAACAGGGCAATTATCAAGTGATCCATCCCCTGTTGTCCAGTGCCGGTCAGAAGTTTAGGAACACCCAGAACATGGGGTTGCCATTAGCCAAGATTCTTCATGAACTTATCTAATTCTTTTTTTAACCCACTTATACTTTTGACCTTCAACTTCCCCTGGCAACAAGTTCCACAGGTTGACTGTGCCTGGGTAAAGAAGTACACCTCTACCCCGATATAACGCAGTAAAGCAGCGCTCTGGGGGGCGGGTCTGCGCACTCCGGCAGATCAAACCAAATTCGATATAACGCAGTTTCACCTATAACGTAGTAAGATTTTTTGGCTCCCGAGGACAGCGTTATAGTGAGGTAGAGGTGTACTTCTTTATGTTTGCTTTAAACTTGCTGCCTATTCATTTCATTGGGTGTCCCTGGTTCTTGTGTTAGGCAAAGGGGTTAAATAACACATCCCAATTCACTCTCTCCACACCAGTCATGATTTTATAGTCCTGTTTCATATCTCCCCTTAGTTGTTTCTTTTCAGTACCTGTCTCTTTAATCTCTCCCCTAATCATTTTAATTGTCCCTCTCTGAACCTTTTGCAGTTTCAATATATCTTTTTTTAGATGGGGTGACCAGACCTGCATGCAGTATTCGTGGTGTGGGTGTACATGGATTTATATAGTGGCATTATGATATTTTCAGTCATATTATCTATGCCTTTCCTTGGCTGCCACTGCATATTGAGCAGATGTTTTCAAAGAACAATCCAAGACTTCAAGATCGCTTTCTTCAGTGGTAACAGCTGATTTAGACCCCATCATTTTGTAGGTATAGTTGGGATTATGTTTTCTGATGTGCATTAGTTTGCATTTATCAACATTGAATTTCATCTGACATTTTGTTGCCCAGTGTCACCTACGTTTGTGAGATCTCTTTGTAACTCTTCACAGTCACCTTTAGACTTAACTTTCTTGAATAATTTAATATTGTCTGCAAACTTTGCCACCTCACTGTTTACCCCCTTTTTCAGATCATTATGAATATATTGAATAGCACAGGTCCCAGTACAGATTCTCGAGGGACCCTGCTATGTACCTCTTTCCATTGTGAAAAGTGATCATTGATTCCTACTCTTTGTTTCTTTGTTTTTTTAATCAGTTACTGATCTATGAGGGGACCTTCCTTCTGATCCCATGACTGCTTAGTTTGATTAAGACCCTTTGGTGCGGGGCCTTATCATAGGCTTTCTGAAAGTTCAAGTACACTTTATCAACTGGATCACCCTTGTCCACATGCTTGTTGACCCCCTCAAAGAATTTTAATAGATTGGTGAGGCATAATTTCCCTTTACAAAAGCCATGTTGACTCCTCCCCAATATATCATGTTCATCTATATGTCTGATAATTCCGGTCTTTATTATAATTTCAACCAATCTGCCTAGTACTGAAGTTAGGTTTACCAGCCTATAATTGCCAGGATTACCTATGGAGACTTCTTTTAAGAATCAGCATTACTGTTATCTATCCTCCAGTCATCTGGTACAGAGGCTGATTTAAGTGATGCATTACATACCACAGGTAGTAGTTCTGCGATTTCATATTTGAGTTTCTTCAGAATTCTTGGGTGAATATCATCTGGTGCTGGTGACTTATTACTGTTAAATTTATCAGTTTGTATCAAAACATCCTCTACTGGCATCTCAGTCTGGGACAGTTCCAGAGATTTGTCATCTAAAAAGATGTGGGAATCTCTCTCACATCCCGCTCTAGTAAAGACCAATGCAAATAATTCATTTAGCTTCTCCACAATGGCCTTTTCTTCCTTGATTGCTCCTGGATTGTCCAGTGACTCACTGATTGTATGGCAGGCTTCCTGCTTCTGATGTACTTAAAACCATTTTTTACATACCATAAAGTGCCATGCCCATCAATGATCACTAAAAGTAATGACTGATGATCTCCTTGCAGGAGAGCAAGGTTTAGTCGTAACTAAAATGATGGGAAGAGTCATTCATCGTGCCGCTAAACATAAGCAGTATTGTTAGGGCACTGACTACAAAATGGAAAGGAGTGATTCGGAGTGGAACTTTTTCAAAGGCTTAAGTAATGTTTTCTCCTCTCTTCTCTCACTCTCCCCCGTCCCCAGTCCAATGAGAAGACAAAGAAAGGAGAAGGAAGCATGTGGCCTCCGTGAAGACTACCATTATACCCACAGGAGGAATGTTTATGGCCTCTGTGATTGGGTCTGAGAGGAGAAACTCTCTTCTGTACTGGCATCTTGTGTTGTCCTCTAACAGCCCAAGGCAGGGGCCCTTATAGGGGAATGTTCAGACTAGAGCAAACTTAGAGGAAAAATGAACAATTGTACTGAACAACTATTGTTTTGCAAGTCATTTTCTCTGTTCCCTTTTGATTTCATTTCAGTTGCTTGTATTTGAATAATAACATTTCCTGCTCAAGCTCCAGCTTCACTTGCACAGAAAAATCATAACCCTATGTCCGTGACAACAGCTTGTAAGGAACTTGAATGTGATGTCATACATTCAATATTATGATCTCACTGCAGTATCCAGTAGGCATAAGTCTCAGGAGATAAGCTGGGAGGGAAAAATCATAGAATCATAGGACTGGAAGGGACTTTGAGAGGTCATCTAGTCCAGTCTCCTGAACTCATAGCAGGACTAAGTATTATCTAAACCATCCCTGACAAGTGTTTGTCTAACCTGCTCTTAAAAATCTCCAATGATGGAGATTCCACAGCCTCCAATGGCAATTTGTTCCAGTGCTTCACCACCCTGACAGTTAGGAAGTTTTTCCTAATGTCCAACCTAAACTTCCCTTGCGGCAAGTTAAGCCCATTGCTTCTTGTCCTATCCTCAGAGGTTAAGAAAAACATTTTTTTCTCCCTCCTCCTTGTAATAACCTTTTATGTACTTGAAAACTTTTATCATGTCCCCCCTCAGTCTTCTCTTTTCCAGACTAAACAAACCCAGTTTTTTCAATATTCCCTCATAGGTCATGTTTTCTAGACCTTTAATCATTTTTGTTGCTCTTCTCTGGACTCTCTCCAATTTGTCCACAATTTGTCCACATCCTTCCTGAAATGTGGCGCCCAGAACTGGACACACTACTCCAGTTGAGGCCTAATCAGCACAGAGCAGAGCAAAAGAATTACTTCTTATGTCTTGCTTACAAAACTGTTAATACATCCCAGAATTATGTTCGCTTTTTTTGCAACAGCATTACACTGTTGACACATATTTAGCTTGTGGTCCACTATGACCCCCAGATCCCTTTCTGCAGTACTCCTTCGTAGGCAAGCATTTCCCATTTTGTGTGTGTGCAACTGATTGTTCCTTCCTAAATAATATTTGTATACTTTGTATTTGTCCTTATTGAATTTCATCCTATTTACTTCAGACCATTTATCCAGTTTATCCAGATCATTTTGAATTTTAATCCTATCCTCCAAAGGAGGAAAATTTTTCCACATGTTCTAGTTCTTTGTCTCTGGGTTTAATCTTTGCCTCCTCCTGATGTCTTCCAGTTGACATCATTTTTGTCTTCTCCTTGCTGATCTTTTGGCTGAAGTTTCCGCTTTCCTGGTCTACCTTTTGGTAAATCCTGTTTGGTCAATATCATCAGAGAATCTAAGGTTATTCATTGTCCTCCCACATAATATGACTCCTTTCATTTAATCTCTCAGTGCTAAATCCATTGCTGAGTAGTCAGTACAATTGGCAAAGCAGAGAGTGTAAGTGGTTTTAGGTATAACCTTATACAGTATAAAAAGCTTACTGTTCTTTGAGGAAAGATGGGGGCCTGATTCTAACCTTGCACTAGTTTAAATCAGGACTGACTCTACTGAAGTCAATGAAATTACACAGTAAAACGTATCAACTCTGCTGTTCAGATTCGGCTCTGTTGGCTTTAAAACATAGAATGAGCACCACTAGAGGCAGGGCCGGCTCCAGGGTTTTGCCACCCCAAGCAGCCAGCCCCCCCCCCCGCCCCTCGCAAAACAAACAAACAAACAAAAAGACGCGATCGTGATCTGCGGCACTTCGGCAGGAGGTCCTTCGCTCCGAGCGAGAGTGAGGGACCCACTGCCGAATTGATGCCGAAGAGCCGGACGTGTCGCCCCTCTCTGGTGTAGCCGCCCCAAGCACCTGCTTGGTAAGCTGGTGCCTGGAGCCGGCCCTGACTAGAGGATGAGCATCACTAGAGGACTAGTGAGCACCACTAGAGGACTCACAAGTTATTATTGAAATACTATGCTATTCCAATACACAACAGGCCAGATTTTTAAAGGTATTTAGGCACCCAAAGATGCATATAAGTGCCTAATTGAATTTTCAGAAGTGCCTAGGTTCCTCTCTGTTTTTTAAAGAGGCACTTAAATCCCTTTAAAAACCTGGCCTTAAGTGCCTAGGTTCCATCTCATTATCCTTATTCTGTATTCCTTTTCTGGATGCATATATTGTGTTCTATGGGAATGAGTCAAATTTTGCTTGCAGAGGTAGCATATATTGCTGAATGACAATTCAGCTTTGGTGATGCATAGAAACACTGCATGAGTTTTCATATTAATTATATTAAGTTCTCTCTAAAAGTGCTTATGAATAGGAGCATAAAAGCCGTAGAAGCAAACTGTATTCTCCAGAAACTGCAGCTTTCCTAGCTAACTGGAGACTTGCATTATTAGCTAAAATTTTCTCCTCCCTTCCTGTTCATTGGCCGTGTAAAGACTGCCCCAGGAAATGAAAGAAAAGAAGGAAGTGGGAGGCCAGGAGATATACTGGAGACTGCAGAAGGAGAACTGGTATGGGGTAGTGGAGTTACAGGGAGTGACTCAAATAAAGACTGGGCTTATACAATCTTATTAAAACCTTAAAGATTCAGGTTAAGTTCAGGCTGGGGGAAGCTAGAGGTACCATTTCAGAGGTGGTTCATTTGAACCAATTTGCCCATCATTAACTTATATAATCAGGATTGTGTGACTTTCTAAAATATACGCTCTAGTTCAACCTCTAGTTGCTGAGCTGATGCTTGTATTATGTATGGTTGTATTATGCAGGAGATCAGTCCACATGATCATAATTGTCCCTTTTGGCCTTAAAATATAAATATAAAACCTATAAGTATACATAAGATATCCTCACTTCCCAATAAAGGCTACCTACCAGGTTAATTTAGAGTCCTCTGGGCTCTACAGATGAAGTTCTAAATTGGTTGGTATATTCAATGTTCTGTTGATTTTTTTTTAATAAAAAGAGAGAAAATTACAGCTTGTTAGTATTATAAATGTTATATTCTCATCCCGTGTGTATGTGTCTTAAATACCAAGTTTGCTGCTTTTAGAATGATTCTGAGTTAATTTTTAATTTTGGACAAAGCTGTCAAAATGTGACATGTTTGTACACATTATCAGGGAACTACATGACATGCTATTTAGAAAAGGAAGCTCTCTACTTTGATGGCAGAACTATATTTAAATTCCTGGGGAGAACTTAACCAAAAACTTGACACCTCGACAGTGACAATTCAGACAGACTTCAGGAATTTAGAGTTTCGACTATTTACATATTAATGTTTTCCAGCACTTAGGCAAGTAATTTAACAATGAAGAATTTGTTCATTTTTGACATAAGCTAGAGAAAATGTTCATTGTAAATAAAAAAAAAAACTCTAAAATTTAAGTAAGGATTCCAAAGTATCTTAATTTACAAAAGCAAGGTCCCCTAAATTTTTATTTGCATATTTTTGGCAATAGTCCCACCTCATTAATGCAGGTGAGAATCAGCCAATATTATAAGAAAAACACATATGACACTCAAGGGAATTAGAACTATATTGTTAATTTGATGAAGTGCTAATAGGCCACCTAAATGTCACCAGTATTTCATAGCAGTTGTCTTAAATACTTATTTCTTGTTGAACCAACAAAATTACAGGTTCATACTATGGGAATAAGCTCATTGTTGACTGTGGTTCTTTAAGAATGCTACTCATTTTCAGGGAAGTTTTCAACATCTTAGTCCTCTTCATCTTAATTAATCAAAGAGAATTTTTTAAGTCATAGAATGAAAAAAAATCAAACTTGTCTAACAAGCTTTCATGTAAAAATATATACTATTTTTGAATTATGCAACCTGAGAAACTTTTCATTGACCTCTAAAGCAGAAAGGCTGCAATGGAGCTGTTATCTCTTTTAACTTTAGTGACCCTCAACTGAAATCAGTGTAGGCTAGTGGATAGAGAGATTAAATTCAGAATGTTCTGTAAACTGAAAGAAATATGAATCTAAGCAGTATGTTTTAGAAGCTTTAGACAGTATGCAGAAAAACTTAAAATTCCTCTGTGTAAAGGTGCCAGGTATTTTTTTTGCCTTTCTTACCCAGACATCATTGGGGTCTCTAAAGGACAACACCATTATTTTTGACCTTCTGCTGCTCAGGGCCATGAGGTTAGAAGGTTTGTTCTGGTAATTACCTATCAGTCTGACAAAGTAACCTTAATTAGTGGGATTTTTTCATATTGTATACAGGAACAGGGCATGGTGTGAACATATGTTATTATGATTTAACACCTTGCTCAGATCTCATGTATATTCTTTGTCTTCCGCTGTCACCACTGTAATTAGGAAGCAGAGGTGTAATGTATTCAGATTTTTGTCAATACCTGCCCAAAGCTCTAAATGCACATGTGTAGAAATGGAGACTAATATGCAAAGAATACCTATAATGGCCACAGGACTATAGGGCTCCATTTAACGTACGCTCACCCCATTTTGTTTGATCACTTTTGGGGTTTTCTCACGATATAATGTGACTTAGGAAGAGTAGGAGGCTAAGCCCCCATCTCCATCTGTTGCCCCCCATCAGTTTTACTTTCACTTGAGTAGGGCAGGTTGGTGAGAGCATAGGATTCCAGTGTTCCATATTCTGCGCTGGCCCAGAGTTCAATTTGTAATGAAAATCAAGGTACTAATTAAAATTTATGAAGTTTCAAATGATATAGATTCCCCGACTCTCCCTCTATACCCTACTATCATGGCACCGGCATTTGGCAGGAACAAGGGGAGAATAGTAGTCTCATTAATGGACACAACTGGGAGCTAATGTTTCCATCTTCCCTAGACCCATACACACTATGACCACACATGAATGCAAAATTACTTTGTGTAAATATCATATGAGAAAATTAAACTTAAACTCATCATCCAACCAGTACATCCCAGTCACCTAATTTTGCTAGAAACAGCACTTGGGTAAAAGCCTGTATGGCCAAGGAATTCAAAAGTTTACAATCTCATAAAATGAGCCCATCCTTCTCATCTGCTATCTCTCTTACAATGAAATTCAAAGGCCCAGTGACTTCCTAATGCCTTCTTCCTGTTTATGAGAATAATTGTCAGCCAATCAGGAATCATTAACAATACCATGTGTCATATGTAACCAATCACAACTAATCAACATAGCTCAACTTTTGAATATCAAATAGTTGCGGTGAACTCTTTGCATAAAAAAGTAACACTTCATAAAATAATTAATTAAGTAAATTTGAATAAATATTTAAAATCAAAACCTGCTCAGGGACATTTGGAGAGTAGAAAAGAGGCTAAATTCATTGAATAAATTATTTTTTGTGACTAATGTGCTTGGATATACTTCCATCATCAAATATATGATACCCCTAAAAGTTGCCATTTACTGCATTTACCATAATTTGCACTCTTCCCTATATTCATAATGTACAATTATCACAAATAATGTTTGACCTGTTATAGCAACAAAAGACAAGTTTTAAGGGTTCCCAGTGTAATTTTTGTTATGTTTGTTCATTATAAAAACTGCAACACTTATGCTTTCTACCATGGGTGTATTAAGTTTTATGTTTCTATGGAATAAAAGTATTGAGCATTTATTATATACTCTGGGATATATTTTGTTCAGCTGTCTTGCAATCGAAATAAAATTTGTAAAATGTTAGGGTTTATTTTTTCTATTCCTGGGTTCATATCCTGCCCTGTGCTGATTTGTAAAACTGGCTCAACTATAACTTAGGGTAATATCCTCAGAGTGAACCAAAGTGAGGAGTCAAAGTGATCCCAGAGCAGAAACACTAGTTCTAGCTGCATTTGTTCCTGATGCTCTGTAAAGAGTGTACTATTGGACTTCATCCTCTGTGGGTGCTCATACCTCCCACTCAAGGACTGTGCCTTCCTTTACCCACTAGTCATCCCCAAGAAGTATCTTATATGCACATTAGTATATGAAACAGTCACTGTTTCACTAGCAAGAAGTGATGTGGCAAGTAGACACCATGATAAGAAACAGGGCCAGTGTTACATGCTAAGAGTCTGCCAGTTGTCTCCCAGTCACCCCAGGAGCCAAGCCCATGCATATATTCCTCTCACTGTTCGCCATCTCCATTCCACAATTTCCCATTACTTCTGGCTGCAGCAGGTCTCTCCTTGTCGGCAGCAGCATTTTGGTTCTGCACCCAGACAGGGCTTATGTTGGCAGGCACCCCTGTGAATGATCGTCCCTGTGCTCCAGGTTTGCTAAAAAGGGATCCGTTCAGAGGACACCTCCTTGGGGCGCAGTCTCTTCGCTGTTAGCTCTGTCTTCCTGTTGCTCTGTCAATATAGCACGGGTATGACCAAATTCCCGTTGCCAGTTAAATCCCCTGAATTCTTCAGATATGCCAATTGGAGTCCATTGTCAGTAAACAGTGTCCAAATGCTTTACCTGCCAAAGTGCACGTTTAATTTGCTAGTGACCAATTTCTAGTGAATCTCTTGGAACACCTGCTTTTCCTAGCATGAAGCTTCAAAATCTCCTGGGAAAACCTCTGTTGAGTCAGCTTAGAATATAGTTCATTAAAGGTATACATGATGAAAGGAGAAAAGAGATGCTACTATTATGTGGCTGTAGAGAATGTGGGTGGAAGCATGTAGACGAATTAATATGACGTGATTTAAATATTTAAAATACATATTAATATGGAGGCACGTCAAGTAAATTATCATAGTTTGTGGCTGCCCACAGAGAAGTAGTATTTGTAGTAAGGGCCTGATCCAAATATGTCTTTCCAGAGATTTAACTGGGCTTTCGATCAGGGCCCAGATCATGTTAAATAATACTTTCCATTGAAGTCAATGAAAGTTCTTGTGGAATAAGGTACTACTTAATGTGAATAAGAATGTATGATTTTGCAAACAAGCAATGCAGTCGTTGTGTGAGTGTTTGGTGTAGGTATGAAAAGAAAAGAACTGCATGGATATGTAAAATCATGTATTAATCAAAATCATATCAACCATTACGATACTATGAGTTCAGTGTTATAGCCTATTGACTATGTTGCTTTGGTAGTCAGTTAATACAGCTGCAGTTGAAAAGTGCAATAGTATTTAATTACGAAATCATGATTGAAAACATGATTGTAGGATTTATTGAATGCTTACTTGAGAAGAGACTTCTAAACCTGAAATATACTTAAATGCAATATCTCACACAGAAGTGTGTATTATCTGTATCCAACCACTTACAAGTTAATATGAGGTAAATATCTACTTTGCACATTTTTGTCTAATGATGACATGGTGGGAATCTCTTCTCATTAGGTTAATGTGTCAACACAACCAAGTTACATCATCAGGATATTTGTAAACTTACCAGATGAATGCACACACATAAGCATACATACTTATTACTATTTGTTAGTAAAATGCTGTGCCTTTAAAAACTTACACAGAGGCCACTGGAATGAGCTAAGAAATTAAATGATGGGTTTCCAGATGAAAGCCATAAAACATCTTTTAAAGGCAGATTTACAAGGTGATCTCTTTTTCCATTGATCCCACAACTGGTGGCAGGGTATTTATTTTTCCTGGTATGTTAACTTGCCAAAGAGCAAAATATGTGGCCAGGAACCTTCCCCTAGAGGAGAGATTTTGAAAAACTCTACACTTTCCCAAGTCATCGATATATAGCAATAGCTTTTAGTTATTTACTATTATTATGACCATTTCCACGGGCAGCCATCACTGTAGTATCTGGGTGCTTTTTATTTCTTCTCTCATTTATACTGGTTTTACACTAGTATGACAACAGTCACTTCAGTGGAGTTACTCCTGATTTCCATCAGTGTTAATGAGATCAGAATGAGACCCACTGTACAGTGTGTACCTAGAGTCAAGTTTGATAACATAGTTTGCTTAGAGTTGTATTAGCACCTATTCAAAGTCAAATAAGGCTTCCATTTACAAAATTAATTTGTTTAATTAAAGCCCTACTCATTTGTAAAAGATAAAAAGGAGAGTAAAATGCTGTTCTCCATTTTGTAATGTCAAGTTCAGATCCTTACTCCTTAAAAATAATAACCCAGGCAACTGTTGTTGTTTTTTTGTTTTTTTTTAATGTTGTATGCACAGTATGTTCATGTTGGTATTTGCAATTGAATTTGCAATTTAAGTGACTTAAACTCTTGGTAAATCTTCTCTGTCATTAAGAGAAGAAAACATTTTGTATTTCTAGTGGTACTATAGTCGTTATAATTGTCTCCCTTTTCTGCTATAGCAGGTCATCTTCATATTTGTTTTGACTTTGATTTTATTATGTCTTAAATCTCCCCAAGCATCTTGTCCAGGTGGCAGGAGTTTCCTTTAGGAATAAAATGTTGATGATGATTAATAGGATAAATAGGCTTGGTGTATTGAACAAGGATCTAATCATATTCCCATTGACCACAGTAGTTCAGGCACTGATTCTAAGACTCTGATCCTACTTTTCTAAATAACCTGACCCTCCAATGAGAACTGCAGTAGTGGGTTGACTCAGGGCTCCACACTGCAAGGTTAGGTTGTGAAAGCCCATAACTCCCTCATGGGAGGCACTCAGTCAGCACCTGGCAGAACTGAACCCTGTGTGTAGAAGATGTATATTTTGTATCAGCATATGTTTTTCACCAATGAGAGATTTGAATGGAATCAAACACAGCAAAAGCTTCTCATCACTGTATTATAATTATAACATGATTCATTCCCAACCTTGCATCTATGAACGTGCTAACTGGCTTCCTCAAGATCTAGGTAGCACTGCCTGTGAAAATCATTAATTTATTTATTTAGATAATGTTAAAACACAAGTGTGCTTTTTTCAGGAGGCAAACTGACAGGGGGTCCGAGTCCTTTTGGAAGGATACAGTACAGTGATCAGTGTGAGCTTCCATGCTCAAATTAAATTGCATTATTATATGTATTCTGTATGTTTCTCAGGTTATGAATCATTGTCTTTCCCTGAATACTTTTACGCGCACTTCATGGTTATGATACTGTGCTGGATAGAAATAAATGAGTTTTTAATCTTTGATGGAGGAGGGATCTTCGGTGTATTGTGTAGGTGAATCAGCCTTTCATCTTGAAAGATATGAATGTGACAACTGGAACTGTGATGGATTCATCTTGTTCCTGATCTGTTTTTCAGAAGTCACGATAGACTTTGGCAGAGTTCCAGATGACTTGGCAGACTTTGCTAAAGACTTCGAAATTGTAAGAACCTCATTTGTACTGTTAGGGATCTGATCCAAAGCCTGTGGAATTCAGTTGGGAGGGTTTCTATTCATTCAAAGAGCTTTAGATCAGGTCAGACATGCAATTCATTAGTGAACCAAATACAATCCTGTCCAAACTACACCTGGCTCAAGCCAGTTCAATTAGTCCTTCACTTTAATAAGCATTTAATTCACTATGACATAATTTCCTAATTACAGATGTGCCCCGTCAACAGCGAGAGTATGCTAACCTAACCCTGTAAAAAATCTGGTATTCTTCTCACTGTGAATTATGACCTTCTATTATGTGCCATCCTCCAAAGTCATGTCAACACACGACAATGTAGATTGAGCTTGGTGTATTGAACAAGGATCTAATCATATTCCCATTGACCACAGTAGTTGTCAATGCTGATGCACAACTTTTAAATCTGGAGAGATTTTATTTTACTCATTAAAGCTCATAAACCCCTTTTTTTCTTCTTACTTTCCTTTCTTTGGGGTTTCAGAACATCATGTAAATAACTAAAACTTTTGATTTATACCTAGGGGAGCAGGGGAGTCCTAGTAAGCGATGGAAACCATTATGCAGAAAATGTGCCATATGAAATATTGACTCCAAAGCCCACAGAAGTCAATGGAAAGACTCCCATTGATGTCAGCGGGCTATGGATCAGGCCTTAGGCCCTGATTCGGCAAGGAACTTAAAGAGCTGCTTAACTCTCATTGAATCAATGGGAATCAAGCATATGCTTAAGTGCTTTGCTGAATCGGAGCCACAGTCGCTAAATTCTTATGAATAGGGCTTTAAATCTTCCATTATCTTTAATAAGAGTATCTGTGGATAGTAATTTTAGTCCAGAATTTTACTATTAGAGCCGTATTACAACAGACATAAAACGAACACTAAAGGACATTTGGGCTTCAGTACCAAAATTGTAAATATAAAAATGTCTGCTGTGCCCTTATTATCCACTCTCTCCAGTTTTCTCCAAGGACTTCAGACTTGTTTGTTGCAGCAGACATATCTATTATTAATCTTTAGGTAGTTAGTAGGATAATTTGCAATGTTCATTAACAAGTATCACCTTATGGATTACTAAACAGCATCTATGCTTTTGTTAATGAGCCCCAGTAGTGCAATACTTTACATATTTTACAGCCAGACAATTAAGTGATGTCTTGCTTTTATAGTCAATCTTAAAATAAATTGTTTCGGGCACAAAGTGGATACAACGATAGATAGCTAACATGTAAGCAGTTAGCTTTGAGAAATCCTGGAGCGACTGACTTAGATCTGTGAAGAGATGACACATTCCCAAAGCATTCTTTTATTATTTCTAACTCCTGCAATCTACAAAAATCCATGTGATTCACACTTAGGATAAATCATAATAAATGGAAAGAAAAGGGAACAGTAGAGTGGTAGAGGTAAATTGTACCTTGGTAGAACATTTATTTAGTTTGATTTTAAACAGGTTTAGTTTAAAAAATGCAGGTATTTGACATTTGCCTATTTTGTACCGACAATAAATGTAGATTACATTACTAAGTAACTGGTGAATTCATTTAGTTCCCCAAAAATGGCACACATTGGGCCAGAGTTCAGTTGGTGTAAGTTAGCCTAAATCCATTAACGTCAAGGGGGCTTCACCAGTTTACACCAGCTAATGATCTCACCCATTTGGCCCAAATTCAGCCTAGGATGAATTTTGACTTATTACCAGTATTTTTTTCAGGGCAGGTTTTGGACATCTGAGTGCAGAGCTATTGATAGCACCTTCATGCCGGGATGTACATTCCTCTCCTTCAGTGATCCTTATGTTTTGCTCTCTTTAAAACCATAAGTGAATTTAGTGCTGGATTGACAGCCTGGGAGGTTATAGTCCTTTAGCCAACAAAACAAATAACAGCACTACTGGCTCCACCGCCCTCCCCACCACCACCCTGCCAATGTGTCTCAGTGAAGCTCTGTAGGGACCACCTCTATGCTTGTGGGGATAATTCACTCTCAGTGCCCATTAAATCCTTAGTCTCTCCATTGAGACTGCAACAAAGGCTCCAATTAATGTCAACTGGAGTGGTGATTTATGTGCCAGGAAAACCTGCCCACCAGGAACTGAACCGAGATCTCCATCTAGCTCATAGAGTATTGTATGCATCTATGACGCTACAGTATAGAAAGAATTTCACAGGTTACCACACAGCCATCAGATGGTCACAACTTTCAATCATCACCGGATGTGAGCTAGAGTTCAACTGAAGGAGAATGGCTTTGTAACTGAGTTCCATTCCATGCAGTCATCTGATCTTTCTGTAGCCCTTCTCATAGAGTGGGGTTAACCATGGGTAGTTTTATTCTTGGCAAGCTCACAGGAGTCATCGCCTCATCTGTAACTATTATTTTATACAGATTTGTGGGTCAGCAGGCATAAGTTAGGCCCATGCAAGGCCAAAAAAGACTCTTGTTTCTTGTAAAACTAGCCAAAAACCATGTTCCAATAAAAATGAAATGTTTGGCTTTTTGCCTCAAATTGGTCAGGTTTCCACTATGTCAAGGAGCAGTTTGTTCAGGTGGAAACTCCTTTTAATATAAGTAAATGCCCCCACTTCTGTCTTAATGTATAGCAAGGCCCACAACATGCCCTTCCTTATCTCCTCCCATCCCCAGACTCTGTAGAACCTTTTCTGTAGGCTGAAGATCCACAAATGGACAGGGATGGACCAAAGGCAGAAGATGGGTTGGGGTCAATAGGGATGTACATCTTCTCCCCGGAGAGCCTGACAGAGATTCCAGAGCAGAGTTGTTATTGACAGAGTCAATAGTAACTTTGCTGTACAACCCTCCAAGCTCTGGCTGTTCCAAAGCAAGGCACCAGCTGCAGAGCCACTGATTCCACAGCAACACAGCTCCATCAAAGAGAAAAAAGTGGGATCTAGAGAAGCACAAGACATCCATTTGGAGCCACTAAGTTCCATGTGGTTTGGCGACAGAAATTCTACCCATTCTGTATGCAGGCAAACATCATCTGCTCTGAGAGAACACTAGAAAGGAAACTCCAGGAGGGGAACCTCCCAGAGCTTTCCTGCATCTTTGACCTCTTTCTGTAGGCCTCTCTGCTGGACGGGATGATCTACACATCAGATACTAGTGTTTGGATATGGAAATAAAAGAATACCGTCATTAGGTTCTGCATTTTATGGGATTTTTACTAGTATTGTATTGATGCCTTTCCTTTCAGGAGAAATTATTTGCAACATTAAGGTCATGGACAGTGATGTCTGTAAACAATCACAAAAAGCAGCAATATGTTCCTCCCAGCTCAAAATACATCACAGTCCCTAACCACAGTGACAGCAAGGCCTGCTGCAGAAATGCACTAGAAAGAAGTGCAGATTTTTCTGGATGCCAATCATCTCTCTCCTCATTGCATTTCCTGCTTGTTTGCATGAGAAGCACATGAATGGTGGATGCAAGAAAATTGTGAAAATCCTGGGCCAAATTCTGCTCTCAATTATATTCTCCAAACCCTACTAAATTTGGTGGGGTTGCACATGTGTAGCTCAAAAAAGAATTAGACCTATGATATGTAGAAAGGGGGCTTCTGGGACCATGAGCAAAACCTCAAAGCTGATAGCAGCAGCAGCAGTCTTCTTTCACCAAACCATGTGTTTTTAAAGATTTTTTTCCCATTATTATATATTATCTTTGTTTTTTACCACTTTATCTGATTGCAATGTAGACTTTCAGATCCAAGAAGAAAGTGAAGTCAATGTACTGAATGTATAGTTATCAAGCAGTTGTGTGTTTGAATGTTTGGAAGGTCTCAGAACTACCTTTGCTCTCTAGCGTTCATAGTAACTTAAAACCAAGGCCCTGATCATTTGCAGTCATTTAAAATTCCATGGCACTTTTTGCAAAAGAATGGTGTTGGTTCCAATGGCTGAGCTGTGTTGCAATTTGGGCAAATACATTATGCCTGTGTAAACTCCTCTTCTCCTTAAAGATACAATATTCTTCATTTGCTGTCCTGAGCTACTGAGCAATATTACTGTCTAAGGTTAAAGAGCTGCATCATTTCAACCCAGAGTTGGATGGGTTTCTGTGAGGAGGAAAAAGGATTCCAATTGCGTACAATCAGGTTAGAGAGTGAAAAGTTTGGGATCCATTTGAATGAAAGCCACAATTTAAATGTAGCACTGAATGAGCTAGTGGGCACATTCTCTTCCTCGCTCACTCAGATTGTTTCTAAATAGCTCTAGTTCTGCAATCCACAGAGCTGGCTGAAAAATTGTGAGGATTTTTCCACACAATGTTTTCCCTCCCCCCCTCCAAAAAAAAATAGTGGTTTTGATTTTCCGTGAAAATTTCCCAATTTCTCAATGAAAAAACTTTTTTCTGTTTTGAAAAACCAAAAAATGAAAACTTTCTGAGTTCTATTTTTGCATATTTTTTTAAATCTACTCTTTTAGTTCCCTTTCTTCCTTTTCTCTCCTCTATCCCCCTTCACTTTTTTTTTTTTCCTTTTTGCCACTGGAAACCAGTGAGAAAGGAATAAATGGAGGGGGGGGGCATTAAAAAGTTTTTTCCCCACCAAAAAAAACTGGAAAATGTAAAAAACAAACAAAAAAAAAACAAAATTGTCCATGAACACTTTCTTGTTTTCAAAATTTTCTTGATTTTTTTTCTCAAACAAAACATGTTGAGCATCTCTACTGAACCTCAGCAACCAGACAATGAAATAACATGTGGATGGCGTATTTTGAATGGTAAGTTGTTTGTGGTGAATGAATTGATTACATGGGATGAGACAAACATCCTTATCTCTACAAATATCTTTTCTTTCTGAAGAATTTTCATGCCACTTGAGTATGGCTCCAATGCTTGTCCACATTAGCGTTCGATACCTCCATACCAGATAGAAGAGAATTACCTGAAGAGCTCTCAGTTGTTACAGGCTGCGATTCCTAGAATAGTTATTGGTTTATTAGAAAAGGGAATGACATCATTAGACAACAGCTCAATTAAACTTCAGATTTCCACATTTCATTCTATAGTGACTGTTCCTCAAGACACTGTACACCATAGTCACTGTATGTGCATTGTGTTCATTTTCTCTTGCATAGTGCATCAAAGAACTAAATTAAAAGAGCAAAGTTTCTCAGGTTCATTTCTAGAGGTTATTTGCTCTCAGGTACATTTCAGAGGTGCTCACTAATCTTTAACACCTCCATTTTTGGGGAGCCAACTGATGCTGGATCCTCAGCTGATGTAAATGTTAATGTAGTTCTGTTAGTTTCCGTAGAGCTCTGCCAGTTTATGCTAGAAGAGCCCTTGTGTCTGATAAACAGAGGAGCTGAGGACCCACAGCCTCCATTAAAATTAATTGATCTCCCCAAAGATCCGTAGCAATTTCTTACCCCTTTCTTCACTCCAGTGGGTTCCCAGCCCCACTATTATTGAAGTACTTGTCCCCTATTGCTAAAGGTGCTATTCAATGTTACTCAATTTTCCAGTATTACTGGAACAATATGAAATTACCAGTGTGTCCGAAGTATGACAATTAAATGTATTCCTTTTCTTCCAGTCTGTCTGTCATAATCAGGTTCTTCTCCCATGTCCATCAGCATGGCATCTGACCATCTGTCTGTCTATAATCTAAGACAACTACAGAATGGCAGTACAAATATATAATTGAATGCATGGTGTAGTTACTGTATGCACCAGAATCTGAGTGGTATCATTCCATCATTCTGCTGTGATAATTACAGAAGTGCTGATGAATTAGGCATCTATGAGAATGAGATTCTATTTGGCAAGAAGCTCCTTAGAAAGATCAAAGATTTTGGAGGGTAAAATAAAAAAAATGTAATTGCTGAATATTGATGTTAGTACACACACCCAAAAAACATATCTATTTATACAAGAACCTGTCTGGCATGAAAGAGATCTGTATTTTTAACTTAGATTGTAACCACCTCAGGGCAGAGCCTTGTCTTTGTATAGATCTGTATGTCATCATGAGTCCATTTGCTGTTATGATAATGATAATAATAATAATAACAATCTCACCGGTACAAATGTCATATCTCTGCTAGCATCTCTCACAATTACAGTGCCATCTGTCTTGAAAAATTAATATTGGTCTTCTTTATTGGTCAGGGTATTATTGCATCCTTTCCTAAGGAAACAGGGCACCTTTGCTAGGATGAAAGGTTTGGTTTTTTTTGTTTTGAAATTATCACCTTAATAATCACGTTTACGTTGCTGCAATGTCCATTTGTAACATCAGCAACCAAATGTTTTATGTATTCTAGGGAATGATGTGACGGACAACAAGAGAATGTGCTTGTGTTTATTCTGTATTGTAAGGAGGTGGAGTTCTCTCAGTCAGAAAGTGCAAGGCTACTGAATGGTTACGGATGCATAACTGCAGTTTTCCCTTTAGTCTATTCCTTGCACTCTAGTTGTGGGTATATAAATTGCACAATGATTGCACAATTATTTTTCCAGTAACCATACGATATGTGGAGCCCTATATTCTAGCCATAATGTAACTGGTCAGAGTGAAAGGTTTTCCATAATCAGTTTATGGCTATGTAGTGCAGCACAAGTGGCCTCACTCCAGTACAGAGAGGGTTGGGCACAGCTAACCCTGCCCCCTTCAAAGGAAGTGCCAGGGCGGCACAGGAAGTATAAAAGCAGAGCGCTGTAGCTCAGTTGGGGCCGGACCAGGGAAGAAGGCAGAGCCTGCGACTGGTGGTGGGGAGAAGAGGCAAGCCACCATCTTGGGAGGCAGGTGACACCGTGGAAGGAGTGGAAGAAAGACTGTCAGACAATGACACTGAGAGCCAGGCCCCAGCAGTGACGGAACAGCTCCACCAAGAGCCAGTAGGAAGTAGCCCAGGGAAACGAGACTTTGGTCCTATTGTGCTGCCAGGGAGTGAGGCAGTGACTCCATGTTTCACCCGCTAACCCCATGATGGGACCGCCTGTCCCTCCAAGGGCCCTCGGCTAGCACCCAGTGGAGTAGGGCGGGCCTGGGTCCCACTACCCTTTGCCCCACATGTGAGGCTGGGTGCCCTAACCTTTAGGCCGGAAGGCCAGAGATAGTGACTGTTTATTTGTTCAGCCCTCTACCAAGTGGTCCAAGCTATTGACTGTGGCCAGCTCAGCCCTCATCCTAGAAGTCCTGAGTCATAGATTATTGTTGTTTGCTCCAGCTAGGAGGCTGGAGCTATAGACTGTTTCAGTGCTCAGTCTATCCAGGAGGCCAGATGGCATTGCTTAATCTGCCCTTCCCTGGGAGCTCTGAGCTATAGACTGTTTAACTGCTCAGCTCTCTACCCAGAGCCATAGACCATACAGGTGAGTCGCATCATACACGCATTTAACTTACATGCATTCAACTATACGTGCTCAGCAAAAAAAAGAAAAACAAGATACCTGTAAATAGTGCGGGCGATTCCACCCAATGAGCGTATGCCCTGGAGTGAGCGTGAGATGGGAGACGTGAATCTGCTGTTCCCTCAGTCGGTCTCAGTTCCCGCGTGCCTATCATACTATGAGCATCTCGCCACACTGAGTGTGATTCTAGTGTTTAAAGATACATATTTTTCATACAACATGGCCCCTAAATGCAAGCCAACTACTTCATCTGGTGCTCACCCGAAGAAACAGTGATCTGTTCCAATGCTGGAGGAAAAACTGGCTATGTTGGACTTATTGAGAGACAGTATGTCGGTTTCCAACGTGGCGCATAAATATGGCCGCAACGGATCTAGCATCCGTGCCGTCAAGATTCGAGAGAGAAAAATTCATCAAGCCGTGGCATCAAGTGCTCCAATAATTGCTAAGGTGATGAGCCAGATACGTGATAAGACTTTAGTGAAGACTGAAAAGGCATTAAACTTATGGCTGGAAGACATGAACCGTAAACATGTGCCTATCGATGGCAACATGTTGCAAGAAAAGGCTCTTAGCCTCTACACGCTTTTCAAACCTCCTGCCGAAGAGGGACAGCCTTCTGATAAGAAGGAATTCAAAGCCAGCCAAGGTTGCCTTAACAGTTTTAGGAACCGCTTCAACCTCAAAAACGTGCAGACTACTGGTGAAGCAGCATCTGCCAATGAAGAGACAGCAAAAGCCTACCCCGAACAATTAAAGAAAATCATAGAAGAAAAGGGCTATCTTCCGGAACAAGTTTTTAATGCTGACAAGACTGGGCTCTTCTGGAAAAAAATGCCCAACCACACTTACATTTTGAAATCAGAAAGACAAGCTCCTGGCTTCAAAGCAGCTAAAGACCATATGACTGTATTGTTTTGTGGCAATGAGGCTGGGCATTTAATAAAGCTGGGCTTGCTCTACAGGGCTGCAAATCCCCATGCCCTAAAAGGCAAGAACAAAAATCTCCTGCCTGTGTTCTGGCAATCAAATAAAAAGGCTTGGGTGATGGCAGCATTATTTCTGGATTGGATCCACAAATGTTTCATTCCAGAGGTAAAGCGGTACCATGAAGAGAAAGGACTTGACTTTAAAGTGTTGCTAATCGTAGACAATGCTCCTGGCCACCCTGCGGCACTCCAGTTTGCACATAATGACGTCGAAGTCATCTTTCTTCCCCACAATACCACCTCCATCCTCCAACCTCTCGATCAGGGCGTGATTCGCTGTTTCAAGGCCACGTACATGAGGCTTATGTTCTCACGGATAAGTGGCACTATGGATGCAGATCCCAATCTTAATGTGATGGAGTGTTGGAAGTCTTTCAACATTGCTGATTGCATCACTTATAGTGAACAGGCAATGGATGCAATCAAGCCTGAAACAGTCAATGCATGTTGGCGAAACCTATGGGAAGAATATGTGAATGATTTTAAGGGTTTCCCCACCATTGACAAAGAAGTGAAACGCATTGTTCAGGTGGCCAGGCAAGTGGGTGATGATGGTTTCATCGACATCCTTGGGGAAGAAATTGAAGAATTAATTGAGAGCCATAGAGAAACATTGACTAACGAAGAGTCAGAGGAACTGATAAAATCGTCTACAGAAGATGAAGATGATGATGATGAACAGGAAGAGCCAGCAAGTTGGAATCTTCATAAATTTGCTGAAGTGTTCCAAGCAACGAAACACTTAAATGGTTTAATTTCTGAATATGATCCCTCTATGGAACAAAGCCTCAAAATCACACGTAGTATTACAGATGATTTGAGACCATATCAAGAAATGTTTGAGCAGCTCAAGAGACAACAGCGACAGTTGCCGATCACCATGTTTTTCAAGGAAAAACAACCAGCAGCAGATGAGCCTACACAATCAACTTCTCGAGCTGAACCAGAGCCAACCACTTCGTCTACGACTCACTCTCCGTCACCTCCGTCTCCTGGGTCGACATCAAACCCTGACGGCCCCCTGTAATTACCCCGTAATTAAAAATACAGTACTGTAAAATTATATTTTGCATATGTACTCTTTATTATATACTGTATATTACTGTATACATTATCCATTTATACATATTACCATACAGGGTTGTATACACAAAACCATGTACAGTATATTGTACTTTATGGGCAATTTAAGGGATTTTCAAGGGTAATTTTGACTATACGCGATTTTCGCCTTACACACTGATTTAGAACCTAACCCCCGCATAAGATGTGACTCCACTGTAGTTGTTTACTCCAGTTAGGAGGCCTGAGAGACTGTTTAATCACTCAGCCCCCACCTAGAAGGCCAAAGCCGTAGGCAGCTTGACTGCGCAGTCCTCAGCCAGGAGCTACAAACTGCCTGTTTGTGTTGAACCCTCACCCAAGTGGTTTGAACTGCCATTTACGCAGTTGTGTCACCTCCAGCCAGGCCACCCAACAGCTTTGTCAGCATACTAATCCCCCACGCCACCACAGGGGGTGCCTTGGCCCTGAGCCCCTGGAAGGCTACAGGCTATTTCTTAGTCACTATACTGTGACTATGCAAATTCTGATTGGTCACTATAATCCCTCGATTCCAATTTGTTTCTTTGCCCTTTAATTTTCAAGTTGTTTGCCAGTGCCAATGAAGCTAAATCCATTTCTCACTCCCTTCAGCTGCGGCAGAAAAATTCAAAAATCTACATAAAAAAAAGAAGAGAAAAACCTACCCCAAAACAGTGAAGATTGGGCTAGTAAACCGTGGAAAGGAAAGTGATTTTTAAAAAATTTAATCTTTGGATTTATTCCCTCCTACTTCCCTTTCCTGCCTTTCCCGATCCGCTCCACTACCTTCCTTCCCTGAGGGCAAAACTCTTGTCCCCAGAAAAACTGGTCTGTTTGTGTTTCCTTGAGAGAATCCCTGCCCTATCCTCCCACTTCAGTTTAGATATGCAGTATAAACAGTAATATAGACAGCTACTCTGAAAAGAAAAGCTTTTCTGATCTGTAGGGAAGGTGCTCGGGAAGACACAAATTCAGCCATCGGATAAGCAGGGGCAACTCCCATTGACTTCACTGAATTTGGTCCTTGTAGCACAGAGCACCATGTACGTCCCCGCTGAATTTCGCCCATCGAATCTAATCAGCTTTGCATTACTGGTCACACTGCAACATATATTAAGAATGTGCACCAATTACACATTATAACCCACCCTGTTGTCTTGTTTTACCTACCTTTGTGTTAATTTCCCTGGGTAAAATCCTGATCCCATTAATATCAATGGCAAAATTCTCATTGGCATTAATGGGGATAGGATTTCACCCTATGAAGGTAGATAAATGTTTGTGGTTGATTTTCCTCTCACACCAATTTTCTCCTAGTGCTTCCCCATTGACTTCATCTGAGTTATTCTTAATTTACATGAGTGTGAAAGGAAAATCTGCTCTTATGAGTGTAGAACTAGTGGCGGTACCTGTCTAACCAATGAGTTTACTAAGAACACAAAGTTATTGTGATATTGAGGTCAGGGGTTAAATCTGAGATGGTATTTCAACCCTAGAGATAATTAGTTTATTTTTGAAAGACATATGGCACTGCCTTCAACTCCTAATGGTGTAAAAGGAGTTCATGTTCCAACTTTTGAGGTCATAAGTCAAATGTAAGTCATTTGTGACATAAAGACCTTTTGCAAAAACTCAAGGGAACATTATCTTGGAAATAATACATAGCATAACCTTCAACTCTTAAAAATCTAAGAACAGTACACCTCTGACTGGTCAAACAATCATACATTTTGATTCCCCACATTTTATTATGCCACAACAGACTGTAATCCATAATTCCTCAGTAAAAATCTACTTATCTCTAAAGCACCGATACATATTGTCAACAACTTTTTTGTAGAATGGCAAATTCTTACCACTTGCAGGTATGTTAATGGTTCTGCGACTCAGATATTTACTGATCTGCCTTAGGAAGAATTATGCTTCAGGCACAATTTTTACTTTATTGCTGTCTGTAGTGGGCAGATATTTTTCTTGCAAGGGATTTCCTGCTATAAATACCATTGTCATTCTGACTGCAGAAGTTGTTGCCTTGAAACACCTCGTGCTGAAATACTGCCTTTGCAAGCCATGATTATATCATTACCACAGCTTTTGACCAAGTTACACAAAGCATACAGGAGGCAGCTCTTTTATTTTCAGAGTTTCCAAGGAAAGGGCTAAGAAAAATGTTCTCTGGATGAAAAATGGCTAATTTAAAGCCACCCTTGAACAAGTGCAAAGGCTCTTTGAATTGTGAGCTGAGGCATCACCCACTATAGCATAACCCATGTTGGTCTGTGTTTTAGTAACAGGAAATCAATGAGCAAAGTACAGGAGAAGCATGAACGTGAAGAGTAAGGGACTGAGTTATACCCAATATCCACTGAGCACAGCAGAGCATGGGGTGGCCACAAAGAGACCAGTTGCAGCTTCCTGATTGTGGACCTAGTTCTACACTGGGATTGCTTTAAAGCATACCAGGCTCATAACAGCCCCCCCGCCCTTCAAAAGGGCCATCTGCCAGCTGAGAATAGTCGCAGTGTAGTACCAGTTAAGATATGCACACAATATGCCTTTGTCAGACATCGTATGCCAGAATCCTTGGAGTGGGGTGGAATAGGAGGCTCTACTTACTCTGTCTGCCAATGACTCCCCGATACCAGGAGATTCTCAGCTGAGAAGCTCTGACTTGTTACACCACTAGAGTAGCACAAAGGGAAAGATGCTGGCTCATATTCTCTTATTTTACAGGATCAGACCATTTCATTTTATATTTCCAACTTCTTATAACCTTTTCCGGGTTTTTTTTCCAAGTGGCTATTATTACTGTCTGTTTGTTCATGACTGCATTTTAAGTGTTTTTAAGCATGCTCAGTATTTTATAAAACGTGGAATACACTAAGAAATGAATAAAATTCCTGCTCTGAAGAGCTCACAATCTAAAGATGTGAATGGATACAATACAGTGAACTACAACAGAACGGTCTTTATGGAATCTAGTATTTAAATACAGTGAAAAATTAAACAAGAGTATATATAATGACCTGCTGTAAACTAAGAACTTCTTCACACAACAAATGCCTTTTCTCCTCTTCGAAAATCATCTCTAATGTTACCTACACTCTAGTTACTCACATGTCAAAAAGCAAAATTTAAGAAGTCATTCTAAATAGAAAATGGCCCAAAGCAAACTCCATGCTCTAAATATATCTGAGTTTTATGTTTGCAGTGTTGTAGGCATGTTGGTCCCAGGATATTAGATAGAGAAGGCAGATGAGGTATATCTTTTATTGGACCAACTTCTGTTGGTGAAAAAGACAGGCTTTCGAGCTTACACAGAGCTCTTGTTCAGGATTATAGGACAGTGTTGTCTGTGATAGCAGGGAATTGGACTCAATGACCCACAAGGTCCCATCAAGTTCTATGTCCTATGTTCTGATATTCAGAATCAAATTTTGCAAAGTGCCACAAGTTTACTATTGCAAAAATGAAATAAACAAAAGTTAATTAAGAAAAAAGAGGTAAGGTTGCTCAGTGGCAATAATTTACTCTAGTTACCTATCACATCATTTGCAAAAAAACAAACACTTCAAAGCAAGGAATGGAAAAGTGAAGGCTGTCCTAATCTTACACTGCCAACATAATATGGTGATTTACATTAGCTGAAGATCTATTCAGTCATCAAACGTAAAACTTTAACACGAACCCACTGATTGTGTTGGAATTTTTTTATTTATTAAATGTCATTTAAAGTATTAATATTGATATCAGAAAAAATATTCTAGGGACTAATGTTAAGAGAAAAAATATCATTATATAAATAATGCTGAAATTTTCCTCTTCATTATCCCCAGAAGAATTTTTTTCTGCTATTGATATATATATAACACTAAATTATGTATATTGGACAGAATTTTGGTAAAGTACTTAGAATTACTTTTCCTTAAGAATAATGTTGTGTACATACTTGGATAGGAAAGTTTAGAACATTAAAGACGTATGTTAAAATTCTGTATGTAAGTTTGAGGACTTACATTTGAGGCTGATCCAACTGGTATTAAACTGCACATATAAAAGGGTCTATCATTGGCTCCTGCCCCTACAAATTTAAAGGGGATAGAAAGGTACCTTAACAAAATAGCTAGGGATTCCCCCTTGCATGGAGAAATCTCCCAGTGTCACAAGGTTTCCATAGCTGGCTCTATGCCGCCATTCCTTTCCCCAGAGAGCATACAGAAAACATGTTGGGTGAAGGTGTGATTGGATGGTCTTGTGCTGTATCATTGTCCACCAATGTACCAGACCCTAGGTGGCCTTTACCCTGAGGACACTCTACTTTACACTGGGGGGTACTGGGGGCCTTGACATTCATGGGGTCCGGGAAGTACAATGGTGACTATAAGCCAACTTTTCTACTCACCTCAGGTCCTATACCATCATTTCACAGGGTACATCTACACTACAGCGGGGAGTCGATTTAAGATACGCAAATTCAGCTACGTGAATAGCGTAGCTGAATTCGACGTATTACAGCCGACTTACCCCGTTGTGAGGACGGCGGCAAAATCGACTTCTGCCGCTTTTTGTCGGCGGCGCTTACTACCACCTCCGCTGGTGGAGTTAGAGCGCCGATTCGGGGATCGATTGTCGCGTCCCGACGGGACGCGATAAATCGATCCCCGAGAGGTCGATTTCTACCCGCCGATTCAGGCGGGTAGTATAGACCAGGCCACAGCGGAGCCAGACCTGAAAACCTGGTCCAAAAGGGCTGTGTCTTTTTCAGACATAATAAGATGCATATTTTTAAGTGAGGAAAATTAACCTTTGGAAAAATTGCAAGGTTGTGATGGATTCTTCACCACTGGATTTTTTTAAAATCCAGATTAGTTGGTTTCCTGAAAGATATGCTCTATTTGAAGCAGGAATTAACTCAGAGAAGTCCTATGACACATGTTATACAGGGTGACAGACTAGATGATTACATTGGTTCCTTTTGCCCTTATAAACTGACTATATTGTGTTTCTATTTTGAGATTATTGATGAATGAATAGTATCTATTACACGTCAGAGTCAAAGTTGTCCTGTTGTGATGATATATGCATTTATCTATAGTTGGTAAGAGCAATGTGGTTGTATTTACTGTATGATTTTCCAATGACTGAACCTCAAGAACAGTCTGAGTATTCTCCAGTCTTTGCAAATATCTTCTTTTCTCTCTTTTGGCAACCTCCGGACCCAACCAAATTTCCAAACCAAAGTTATTGGGGGGATGATTGTAATAGACGCTAATTGCAGCCTTAATGATGGAAAAGATAAATCTTCTTCATAAAAATGTACCAGACCCTGGATCTGAACCCCACTGGGCTCTCATGGTGCTTGAAATCTGGATCTAGATCTGAAATTGTGGCTAAGTATGTGTGTCTTTGCAGTTGAAATTATGGAAACATGAGTAGGCTAGAGGCACAGCCAAAAGGTCTCTGCGCAGTGGCGATCCCCTGGCCTAAAACCTTTGGCAGGACTCATAGCAGCCAGCTCCAACCACTATTCCCTATACCTGGTGGTAGTACCCCTGCCCTAACTGTGCTCTATTCAGAGGACCAGAATGTTACACTTTACATCAACCAAATAGGTTTCTCATTAGTAGGCCCAACATCACGGCCAGTCAATCAAGCAGGAACTTGCATTTGGCAATGACTTTTATTTGTCTTTGGGAACTATGCTAAAAATTGTTGCCAAACTAGACAAAGTTTCCAACTGTCACTGAGAAAACCGCCTCTCTGGCTGCACAGCCTGAAGCACTGTTCTCTTCCCCCTCCACCTATTTGTTTCGGTGGGTATTAAATAACTTTAATACAGGATTTGAAAGTAATATCTTCTTATAATGCAACATGCGAAGGATGCTTTACCAGCCTCCCAGCGCTCATTGCAGTCGGCTAGTTTAATTTGTTTACCCAATGCTTCCTTCTTTTGTTTCCTAAATATAGTTTTCTTATTTGGATTGCTGAAGTTTAATGCTTTCTAAATAGTGGAAATCACCCCCTTTTAACCACATTTGTTATTAATAAAAGTTTCAATGACAGACAAGTCCCTGCTTAATGCCTCTTTATTTTACCCTGGGGAGACAGTTAAGATATATTGTTTGATTTGTATATATTAATGTTATGATAAGCTTGGGCATTTATATTTGAGTCAGAGTAGAGTTAAATCCCTCCCTGGTTCCTTATTAAACATTCATTCAAAATTTCTTATGAACACTTGATATCTCATATTTTCTAATTTCTTGACTACAGCTCTAAATTGTATTGACATTGTATAATCTCATTTACAATTCAAAATACAGAAAAAAATAACTCATGTGTCTGTTTTTTCCCCTAGCTTGCCCAATTCTACCAAAAAAAAAGTTACCATAGAAATACTAAATGCTCTTAAATCATATATCTAACATGCCTTAGTAATTAATTTCTTATCTCCCTTGAAAGTTAAGAATTGTTTAATCACCTGCCAAAGCCAGCATCAAGTAAAAAAACAAACCTCCGCAGTTTATTTGCGTGTGTGGCAACAAACAGGTGGGTTTTAGATGAGTCCTAGTCCAGTTCCCATTAAAGTAAACGGTTGGACTCCCACTGACTTCAATTCTGAGCATCTGTGGCTCCCCTTGGGTTCAGTGAGAGATGCAGGTGTTCGGGAGTTGTCCAATATTTCTCAGGATTTGGCCCTTTGTTAATTGCATTCTGCAGCCATACTGCCTTGAGCTATGATCTCTCAAGTTATGCAGTGCCCTGAAGATTGAAAGTGCTTGGATGAGTCATCCTCATGGAAAACTCAGGACACTGTAGGTAGAACAGGGGTTCTCAAACTGGGTGTCAGGACTCCTCAGGGGGTTGTGAGGTTATTACATGGGGAGTCGTGAGCTGTCAACCTCCACCCCAAACCCCACTTTGTCTCCAGCATTTATAATGGTGTTAAATATATTAAAAAGTGTTTTTAATTTATAAGGGGGGTTGCACTCAGAGACTTGCTATGTGAAAGGGGCCACCAATAGAAAAGTTTGCGAGCCACTGCTGTAGAAAGTGTTGGTGAATCAGTAGGTAGCCCTACCAAATGTCCTTTCCAGTTCCACATGGATATGATATTCTCCTTTACTTTCTAATGTTGCTTTGTGGTGTTCAACAGCTGCCATGTGCACCCAAGAGATAACTTCACTTCTGTTGCACTGATGGTGCAGTGGGGTAGAAAGGTGTTATTGGGATGGTTGCATTATTCACAAGCAGTTAAGTCAGGAGTCGTTTATGCTGGTTATCCTAAAGGGGTGCCAGTAAAACCTTCAGATCACCCCACAACTTTATGCATGCAGGGTATGTGACAAAGAAGCTGTGTTAGAAATATTTTAGTGTCCTTAAGAATTCTGTTGTGACTATTTTTGCAACCCTCAAATTGAACCTGCTGCAGAGGATATTCTAGACCCACCCCCAGGCTTTTGCCTGGCCTGCCCTTGCCACACTGTATTCGCTGTGCAAGGCGTGCACAAACTGTGCATCTCCCCAAATCCAGCCCCCCACTTGCCCAGCAATGCTGCACCAGTTCTGCTGCCAAGGACCTCAGCAAAGTGTGAAGGTGGATGCTGGAGTTGCTTCCTTAATGAACTATAAACATTCTATTTCTTTCTTTCTAGATAGATATAGATGAAACAGTGTGAACAATCTAGCTATATCTATATCAGGTTGCATTCTCTTGTGCTCTCTTATTGATGTGTGAGGACTGAATTCACATACAAAGCTAAGGAAGGTGTAATTGTAGTATGGTATTTAGTGTAGGCTCAAAAGAAACATAAATCTTAGTTCAGGCAGCTTTGGTGTCACTCCTGAGCTAGTCTTGTAGTTGGTTGCTAACAATCAAGCTAGTCTCTAGACACTTTCTTCTTTACTGTGCACCATTTTCCTGTGGCTATGAATAATTTACAGCATGCTCTGTCTCTTTTCAAATACATTCATGCCTAAATCTTTTATGTGATCTTTACACAGGTCTATGTATGATAAAAGCCAGTTTCCTTATATCCATAAATGTTTTCAGCCCATAAATAGCATCACTTTAGCACAGGAGACATTTGTACTCACTTGGTAAGTGTTCTACTTGTTTTCCAAAGCAGCAACATATTATTATGGAATGAAAATTCAAATATTTTTGCAGCACTTCTGATTCACACTGGTGACTTGGTATGTGGCTATTTCCAAAGGGTTTTTTGCAAATGAAGCTCCAAGGGTCAGATCATGCAATCCTTGCATAAGCAAAACTCCCGGTTGAACTCAAATCCCAGGCAAGAACTGACAGTCAGATCCTGAAAGTCAGTTCAGATAAATCAGAAATGATTATTACTGAGTGATGAAATAACTATTTTTGTGCAATGATACGTACACATTTGGCTGTTCTAGTTTTTGTAGTTACATTCACTTCAGTCAACTTGTTAAATTGAAAACAGATGCCAGAACCAAGTATTAAAGTTCATAAAGATGGATTTTCAGATTTCTTTTAGTGAGTTTTATCAATAATACACATGAAACAGATCTGTGAAGTTTTATTACATTAATTTAACTGCCATAAATCAACAGAACACAAAATACATTTAAATTACCACCTTTGGGCCAACATGGAAATAATGAAGTGCTATGTTCAAATCCTTACGATGGGATTGGTGATACTTTTCTTTTCAAACATGAATGCAGTGCTCATGAAAGGCACTTGGCTGACAGCCTTTGTGGCAGCTTGGCTCTACCTCTATTTATCTACAAACCAGGTAAAAGGATAGGCAGGAGCAGTGCATACCAACCCTGACCTAAGGGGATCACGTTTGGATGTGTAATTGCTTCTCCTTGTCCATTCAGCCCCTTGGACTCTCCACTGAGAAGGCCAACAAAGTAGTCAAGTGCAAAAGTGTTGTTTTGTTTGGTTTGAATGTGATCACATGTCTCCTAAGACCTGGATGTGACACCATCAATTTGTTTCAGACAAGACACTGAAGCACCATGAGATCGTAGTGACTTCTGATCCATGGATTCAGGCTACAGACCTAGAACTGACAAGCTTTATGCAATAACATCCTCAGAGCCAGATCTTACCCATTTTTCTCTCTCCCTCAAGCTGTGGTTAAACAGACTCATCAAGATGGTTGGAAACTCTTTTTTCCAGTCCCTTGAGACCTACTGTCTCTTTGTTCTCTATTTTCCACTTCACAATATGTTTTAGGATGATCCTCCAACCTTGTGTTTTAAACCTAATTGGGCAGGACCATCATCAGGGGACTATACAGAATGTCATGTTTTGTCTCTTCTCTGATCATTACCATATCCATCTGAAGGAACTATTTCTTTTGAGAAGCAGTATGCTAAAGAAGCACAAACGTTTGGGAAAGGAATGAGCTCCAAAGTGAATAGACACTTACCTCTTAGGCATATTTTGCCTATTTTCCTGTGCTTGTTTACTTGCAATAGTTTTATAAAAGTTAACAACAATTTTTTTCAGTTGCAGCCATAGCAACTGAGGTCATGATCTTTGTCTAATCTTATAATTTAGACAATATTAAGACTGGTCATTACTCGAAAGGGGCCCATTACACACCCAAGGAAAATCTAAAAATGTTGCCTATTCAGTAAGTGTCACTCTTCCCTATCACTTAGTGCTGAATTCATGCCCTAGCCTAGTTTTAAGGGAATACGTGCTGATAATGCTATCCCTTTTTATTAGAGTTGCACAAAACAGAGGACCAATTTGTCATACAATTTATCCATTTGTTTCTCAAAAGAAATTTGAAATTCACTGTTTGGAAAAAGGGGGGGAAATTCACAGAACTTTTCACAGAAAAATTGATCTTTTATCACTGAAAAAGGTTCACTTTTTTGACAAGCTGTACTTTTGATTGAAATACAAAAGCAAGGTCATGACTACTTATGGCCATTAAAGATCCTGTGACACTTTCCAAGGAGTTTAGAATACAGCTGGAGACCAATCCACAATGAACTATTTATCCAGTGAATTTAGACTTCAAATTGTCCACAGACAGAGAGTGACATCTACAAATTTGGAAGACTACCCATCATAAGGCTTTGTTTTCTGTACTCAGATAGTAGCAAAAACACAACGAACCTCTTTTTATTTTAAATAAGCAGACGGCTGGGCTTGATAGTTATTGAAGCCATTCAGACAAAATTAAAACCCCACAAAAAAAGCAGGATCACATTCTGTGATGCGGAAGGCATAGGAAAGTAGCAGTCCTTCCCGGGACTGATTAGTTCAGTAGAGGACTGCGTGGTGATGCTAAGTTTCAGAGGCTGTGTTCAATTAGTTTGGGAGCAAGAGAGAACTATAAGTTCTTTCCTATGTCCAACAGACTCATCCAATAATTTTTGTTACATTTATTACAGCTGAGTCCTGAGAGGTACTAGGTAGCAAAATATTCACATTTGGATCATCTGGATACAAACCCAAGAGCTTGTTTGGAAAAATCTGTTTGAAGAAGTTGAAGCACATTCAGATATTTTTTTCTAACGGTTTGCACAGAAGTACATAATATATATTCATATATTCAGCTTGAATGTCCATACAATGGATGGAACAGGCTAAGTAAATATATAACTGTATTTCAATTTTACACACCAAACAATTATTAATAATATTTACCAATAAATCATTGCCATTCGAACGATGTATAAAACTATTGTCATGAGCTTTCTTAGTCATATATATTCAGGGTGAAATCCTGAACCTATTGAAGTCAATGGGAGTTTTGCCATTGACTTCAGTGAGGCCAGAATTTCACCCTGGATGCATATATTTTTCATGACATTTAGTATGATGAAACACTCCTGGCTTTGATTAGTCCAGGGTATAAATAGCATCAGTCAACTACAGCAAAACTGAAATTAATGCATCATGCATCTTCACTGATGTTCTTTGTTTCTGCACATTCTGGGATAGTGAAGGGACCCTAGCTGGCTATTTTGAGTCAAGAACCTCTTCTAATTGGTCTCCCAGTTGGAAAGCCAGTTCTCTGTGGATTTGCTTTTGAATATAAATCAATGGTGTGCAAGAGAGAGAGCGTTTTAGTGGACACAAGTTGTGGAGGCATTTACCTTTGTCTCATGATCTACATTTTTCTAGAGTGAATTCTCCATAAATAGTGCCCTTTATGAGTTTACAATATGTTTCAGAACAGAGTATATCAGTCTCCACATTTATAACAACCATGTAAACAACAACGTTATAAAGAAATGTGCTAGCTATTTTGACAGGTTTTATTTTTTGACTATTTTATGCATGACTGTATGAATACATTTTAACCTGGTGTGTCACATTTGAATAAAAGTAGCTGTAAGAAGTTTATGCTATTGCCTGTCTTCTGGGACCATTCAAGAAATTGTTTACACATTGCATAGCAGAGAAAAAAATACTTCTAACTTAGCCCTACAATTTGGACACTACTTTTCAAACAAAACAAAAACATAATTGTTTGCATGCTGCAGTCTGGAAATATAGTGGAAGGACAGTTTAATAGATTTCATAAATATTCAGTGTCCAGAAGGGATCACTGTCATCACCTGTTTTCATCTTCTTCATAACTCAGACAGTAGAATTACACCTAATTATTCCTACGGTGATGGGATATATTCAGTAAGGTGGATTCTTGTAAACAAGAAGTTAGAAAGCTATTGCACCTTATCTCTCCACCTCTTTCTTGCATGGCTTTTGCCTCTCTCTGCTGGTCTTCAACACTGCCATTTCATGAATTAACTCTGTAAAGAATTTGGGGATACAGTCTGTTTGAAAGACACTATAAAAAAAATAAGGGCCTAATCTTAAGTCCTCATTCAGACAAAGCTCCCATGAGTATCTATGGCCCTTAAACTGTACAGTATGATGCAAGTCAAATTGTTTATTGTGTTCTACATAAAGGAGAACAAAGCCAACTCTCCCTGCTGGCTCAGCTACACAAAAGAACACACACTCTTTTCATCACACACTGTAACATTGGGCCCATTTCTGTTTCTACTGAAGTCAATGGAGACGGGGCAGGGGGAGGAGGTCCACCATCTCTGAAACCTTACCCTATGTAAAGGCAGACAGAGTGCCTATCAGACTGATACGTTCCAAGCAATGGGCCAGATGCAGAGGTGGTGTAAGTGACACGTTGTGTGTGAGAAGGTATAAGGAGGTCTGAATCTAAGAGAGTCTTCACTGATGTAATTTGCACTCAGAAGGAAGGTGAAATCAATGGGAATGTTCTGCCTAAAAGCTGATGACAGAATTGGACCCTTCATATGCATGCAAAGATATTCTGTTTTCCCATAAGTATTCTATGTTGTGTTACTGAAGGTATACATGTTATGTAATATTATACCCAAACATTTGCTTATTTGTAATGATGATCTGAATTAGATCCACAGGTAATATGGCAATTCACTTTGCTTTATAAGCTATCCTAGCTGCCTTGCTCACACATTCCGCATGGGAATGCTGCCTGCAGCCGGTAGCATTCTTGTTTTACCAGTGTTAAAATTCACCTTCTATCTATTTCTTGCTAAGTACAGGTAGACACAAGACTCTTGAGTCAATATGATGTAGTGTACTTGTGAAATGTAGAAGGAGGTCAACACACAACTTTTGAAAAGAACTGTTTAGGGTAATTAAGCAACACATCCCTAACATCAACAGTTTGTTTTATATTGGAAGGCATGTGGTTAGGGAAACAATAGCAATTCCCCCCGCCCCAAAGAATATTAATTAAATTGAACACCCCGGCAAACTGCAATGTTCTTACCACAACTATAGATCAGCGGTTCTCTTTGCTTAAAAGAGTGCTTTGCTATCGCAGTTGCACTGAACTGGTCCAGCCAATCAGTGCCAAGACACTCGCATGATGAGCACTTTAGAACTGCTGATCGGTGATAGATGTTAAAGTTGCAAGGCCAGATCCTGATATCATTTACACCAGAATAACTAAGCTCAAAACAGGGCCTATGTTGTTCAGAATAACACATAAATAATAGGAAATGAGCTTTTTTATAGATATTGGATCATGGTAGCACACCTAGAAGCCCCAGTCATGGGCCTAGATGCCATTGTGGTAGGCTCTATAGAAACACAGAATAAAAGATTTGTTTGTCAGTTGTATGTAGCCACTTCTAAAATATTTGTCAGAAGTCCAGATCCTGCTTGAATTATATGGTAACACACTGGGCCCCATTCTCGGCCAGCATAAACCCACGTTGCTCCATTGACTTCAGGACTTCAGCTCAGCATCTGAACCACTGCGCAGAATTTCTTTCCCTGCTGTCATCTGGGTAAGAGTTCTAAGTTGTCTGCATGACCGTGTGCTTTGAATCAAATTTGTATGGCTTTGTCTTCTGAATGATGCTATTTGTGTCTCACTCTGTCATGCTACTCACTAAGCAATCCTGCCATTTAAGAGTTATAACGATTCCACGGTGCTGCCCTCATCGAGTTTTTAAGAGCTGGTTATGCCAATGACTATCTTTCTGTTCACTTAATGGACTTTGAATCAGGTGCCTGATGAAGAGCTCTGCCATTTCCATGACATTCACACACATGCATGCATACCAATTCACTTCAAGGAACGTCACAAAGCTGCCACATACTGTGTCCCCCATTTGGGCCTTAACAGGTCAACAAGTGTGCATGTGTGGTATATTTAAGGAACCACACCAACTATTTACAAGAGTATGCTCACCCTTTGTTCAAATGATCAGCAGAGCAGTATCTTTGAGGGAGACGCTCCTTAAATGGGAAAGGTGCAAGAGACACAACTGATAATAGTCTTTCCAGGAAATGTTCAAGGCCTTGTATAGAGCACACAGCATAGGTCTGGACAGCAATGTAAGAGTCGAATAATCTGTAGAGTAGAAATAGCAATAGGTAGTTGGAAGTGGGAGGGAAGACTTGTGAATAGAAGCTTAAATTCCCCAGTGGTATGTCTGTGTACCATTAGCTGAAACATTCCCAGTGGCACTGCTGCCTTGCAAGGTCACTCACACTGCCACCAAGCACAGAAACACAAAGGTTTACTACACCAGTCAGGTCACAAGGCAGCTTCATTTATCACAGCTTAAAAGTCCCATTTATTAACACACAAAAATCAAACTTCTTCCACCCATCTCAGCGTGGTTGCTATTTGCTTTGCACAAAGTGTGTGCAGGTTTGCATGCAGAGATCACTTGCTGCATTTCAAATCACCCCCTTTGTTCTTTGACCAGAAGGGAAGGTTTCCAAAGTTTGGAACCAAGTTTCCATTAGAAATAGAGTTGAACTAAAACTAATAAATATGTGGTGACAATGGAGAGAAAAGTGTGTCATTTAGTGCAACCTTGGAATAAGTGCAATATACTGTGCAATGCTGACAAATTGTATGGTTTGTAAACATACACATGGTTCTTTTACATCTTTCAATGATCAAAATTAAAAAATATTTTGTGGGACTGTTTTTTTCTAGCATATAAATTCTCCCCAGGTTTTAATGGACTTTCAAATTCATTTAAAGAGTTCTACCTACACCTGTTGGAATTGAATTCTCAAATGTTTAATTGGTTATAGAAGAAATTACAATTATTTCTTGTAAAAGGGAAAATTTCAGAACAACAGGGACTTACTTCATTAGAGGGAGTTACTCAGAATTTTCAAAAACATTTAGTGTACCCTTTCAAGCCATAGAGTTATTTTTAATTCTCTCATTTGTTTAGTTACTGCTCTTGGACTCCCTCAAAAGATTCCTGATACTATGTTATTAAAGAAGGGGCCGTTTGGAAACTACAGCTGTTCGCCCTGCGATCAGTCATTTTATGGGAAAAAATGAGCTGTTTTTCCATGCTCATACTTTTTGACCCCTCCCACATGGCATTATCCATCCTAATGAGTTGAATAGGCTTGCTCTTCAGTTATATAACAAATATGGAAACAATGAAACCCATCTGTGTAATTTGTTCATGAATTTGGCATTAAGTTCAAGTAAGTGTACTAAGTTGCGTGTGTGTGTGTGTGTGTGTGTGTGTGTGTGTGTGTGTAGAACAGCCTTGTAACAAGCAAAAAGTCTTCACCTTACCTGCTCAAAATGTCTGTAAATCTCCTTTTATGTACCCTTTGCCTTCATTTCTCAGGGTTGTCAACTTTTCCTGAGTAAAGACCATAATTTTGAGTTTTAGGTGTGTATTAACAGACCTCATTTTTACCAATGAATTGTTCCTCGGTGTCAACTCCATAAAACTGGAGGAAGCTGGAAGGCTGGAGTAGAAGTACTGTATAATAAAACAAAACATGCTTAAAAGCCTGATTTTTCCCTCTCTAGTTTACTACTACAAAACACATTTTGCTGATGGTATTTTGTGTCCCACTGGCTGATAAATGATGGTTGTTGGTCCTACCCTGAACGCTCCGAAACATCCTGATGACTCTATCTGTTGTGATGTTTGGATTCTGTTTTGTCGTTCCTGTGGCTAGCTCTTTTTTTCAGATACAAAGCAGTATTGTGAAGTGATTGTTCTTTAAACAGTTGTTTCTGGTCTCTTTCTGTTTGTTGTTTACACCTCCAGCCATTGTGAGTGTTTGGGAAGGGATCCAGGCATTGTACAAAACCTTTCACCCAAGCAATCCCCCGTCTGTGTAAACTGGACAGGAATGAGCTAGACACTTTATTATGAATGAAGGAAAGAGCTTGTTTCTAGCCAAGTCTGGAGGCACCATAGAGAGTGCAGGCCCACACGTCCCTCTGCGACTTGGGCCTTTTCTAAACTCATTGGCTGAGAAAGTGAAAGTTTGGAGATGCTAAACAGTGCTCACTGCTCCACCGAGACCCCACGTTCCTCCTTTCCAACACACCGGTGCCAAACCCTTCCCTGATCCAAAAAAACAGGAGAATAAATTAAACCATCGGCCGTAAATTACACTCAGCAATTGGAGTAATAATCTGATTGAATGGAGACAGGTTCCCCCCTAGCAAGCCCTTCTCTCTTGTCAAGTTGAACATTAACAAGCTGGCCAGGCCTGAGATAAGGGAAAGACTATTTCTCCACCGTGCAGCTATTTTTCCCCTGGTGGAATGCTAGTGGCAACAGATTAACAGGTCACCGGACTGGGTCTGAGAATTGCTGCCAATTACCTTGTCTGTGCTTGTTGCACTACAGTCTAATGGCATCATTTAACATGCACTTTTCCTCCAACACCCCAGCTGGTGACACCCTATAAAAGCTTGATTGATAGATACGGGTGTGTATACACACACTCGAAAAGAACTCATCACTGAGTAGTCAAACAATCTTCTCCCACCACTTTCTCTGCCCCCCTCTCCACCCAGGACAGTATAATCAGGTTTATAGAAAGACTATTTGTTCAGGGTTCTTAAAAACCTCATTATCACGCTTTCAACCTGTTCAAACAATGAATCAGTGGCAGATAAATTTGGAGCCAGTTTATAGAATCTCTCTCTCCCTCTTCTCTCGTTCGGAAATGAACCCTCCTCTGGTCTAACCCCCTTTCCAACTTCAAATTAAAGGCCCTTCTCCCTCTCCTCTCCTCTCACCTACATTCTGTGTTAATAAATCAGCACCAAATCAGGGTCAGCTACAAGCCTGACTGAGGGTAGCCTGTGTTTTCCCCCCAGACAACAATTATGGAGAGAAACATCTGAATAAACACAGGCTCATTTCCTTAAAGAACTGACAGCCCTTCCACTGGAGCTGTTTTAAATTATTTGACGCCACTTTTTTGTTGCGTTTTTTTTTTCATAGAAATCCATAATTACGGTCATTTACCAAATTGAATCAGAAACGTCCCAGCGAAGGGGGGAGGCTGCGCTCAGGGCTTGCCAAAGAGCTCGGATCCTGCAGACGAGCCCTGCTCTTCCCTTCGCCTCCCCCCGCAGCACCTCGCTTTCCAATGGGTAGTTTGGCTCCAACCTTCCTCGGGCTCGTGGGAAATAAACATCTTGGTTTCAGCGGGAGGCTGCTGCCCCCGATGCCTGGTACTGATGCATTGATGGGGAGGGGAGCTGTCGGCACGAAGCTGCGTTTTCGCTGCAGAGGGGGAATCACTTGATCCCCTCGGGCGATCGGGGCCTGCGTGAGGACAGACCCGCGGATGTGTTAGGGGTAGGCAGGGCACTGGGTGAGTGAGCCCGGGATTGTCCGGTACAATGGAGCAGAGTTTCGCCAAAGCTGTCAGCTGCCCATGGGATGCGCCCGGCTCTGAAGCCATGGAAGGGTGGCTGGCCCAAAGGGGCAATCTCCACTCCCCCCATCATCTCCCACCCCAAACCTCTGAGTGTCCCGCACCACCCACGCTCAGCCGCGGCTTGCAGGTCTCCAGGCTGGAGGAACTGTAGAGCAGGGGAAGAGCGAGTCGGCTCCCTCCTAGGGGCAGCGCGCGGGGCCGCTACCCCGGGTTTGGGGACCGCAGTTAGTTGGCGTGCACCACTTCGGGGGAAAGTACTGCGCGTTTCCAGGGGCGTCAGCGTGCGTTGTTTTCAGATCTACTTCGTACCTAGCCAAACAGACAGATCCGCCCACGTAAGTCCCAGGAGTGACGCAACTGAAGCGCAGGTGTAAGGAGAAAACTGGGGCGCGTGTGTATTCCCCAGGGACTCGCCTAGTTAAAGAGCTGCGGTATTTCCAACGCCTCGTTTTCTTGCGGGTACCCTGCCTTCCGGGGCTTTGCGTCTGGAAAAGCGAGGCTTTAAACGAGAGAGAGAGAGACCTTCTTGGGCACCAGCAATGATCAAAAGAAGGAGCTCGGGAAACCTCCTGCAGGGATATTTCACTTTTAAACGGTGCGACTCCCCCGAGCGTTGAAGAGTCGTTCCCAATTAAATCGGTGTAAATGTTTCCTTTTACTCCTCTTTCATTTAAATCACTGGGGGGGGGGGGAGTGTGCTTTATGGTCGGACCAAAGAAACTCTAGCTCCCATCTCTGTGATCATTATTTTGGTCCTGGGATGTATACCTAGGCTGCCTTAAGGAAAGCTCCCCTATTGAGATCAAAGAGCACATTATTGTGATGGTCCCTGAAGAAGCTCTCGACATAATGAGTAAAGCGTCAAGGCGCCGCAGAGCGAAGGGCTGTGCCATGCTAAACGGGGGATACACACATCCACAGCCTGGCTTCTGCTCAGGAATGTATTTCATTCATTTTCTGCCTTTCTGGAAATCGCTCTTTTCCCTCCCACCTCTGTTGCAGCCCAAATATTGAAGCAGCCCCTGCCAAGGAATGGAATACACAATAAGAAGCCATAGACAAACCTTGGAGTGTGGAAGTTCAAATGATCCCAATTAACTGCATCCCCAGAGCTATGGAAGTGTGTGTGTGGGGGGGGGGGGGGCGGACAATCTCCTTGTGGAGTTGCCTTGTGAACTTCAGCGATTACATGGTTTATAGGGGTCTTCCTGGGAGCCCCCCAACTCATAAAACCCCTCATGTTCCGTCTCTTTTATATTTAGAGAAGAGAGTGATGGAACCAGAGCACTCTTCTGCGCAATGCCCAATGGAGTGGCTGTGGAAGAACGACAGCTGAACAGAGAGCGAGGACCCAGCAGGATAATCAGGCTTCCCAAGGGGAAAAAAGTGACTTACAACTGGGAGAGGTGCAGGTCTATTTCTTCTCCGGCCCCCGGAATGTAAGAAGTGGTGCAAGCAACGCTGGGTGGATGGGAGCTATCGCGGTGACCTCTCCAGCCCGAGCGTTTGCTGCAAGTTAAGAATGACATACAATACCAGAGGAGGGGAAGTCATGCTGCGGGAAACTTTGATCTGCATTTGCAATAGTTACCATGGCAATGTGTGTGCGGTTAACACAAACAGAATTTAAGATGATAACAAGAGAAGGCAAAGGCATATGAAAGTCCAGGGTGGGGAAGCCTATTTCGCCAGGGGCTGGAGGGAAAGGGATTTGCACTAGAGCCAGACCTGCTCGCCTTTGCAAGTGAGTCGTTGCCAACGGGGAAAGGCTAGCAGGATCAGGCCCCAGTGCAGCGCTCTGGTGATGTCACAGGAAAGGCTGAGGTGCACAGAGTCGACTTCCTCGCACCTTGATTCTAACAGCTAGGTTTTTTACAAAAAGTAAATGCCCCGCTCTGAGCCAAATCTAGCTCCCCTTGAAGTCAATGTGACTCCAGCTGGAGAAGGCTCGGGCCCATTGGCGTTTGTATAAGAAATATATCAGAGAGAGAGAGAGAATATTCTACTGCTTAAATGTGCCGCATAAAGAAACCCACGTGCTTCCTTAACTAGAAAACGGACCGTTTCTAAAATAGGGTGGCGGTACTGCAAATAAACACAGGTTATTGTGAAAAACATAGGCATGCATTATACTGGTAACATACAGAAAGTAACCACGATCCCTCTTGACTGGATACTTTTCACTCGTATCTCTCTTTCGTTCTTTATGTTAAGAGTCTGCATTGTGCTCGGGGCTGTACGAAAACACACGAAGAGTTCCTAACCCAAGTAGTTCACAGTGTATTACCCCCCCGCTCACACACACACACACACACACACACACACACACACACACACACACATTTTAAGCAGAATATTACAGAACTATACTAACTTACACCTTTCCCGAAGCTTTCCTAACTTTTTAATTACTTAGCTCACGATCCTTCGTCATATTCCCTGTGTCCGAGTGTTTCACGTTTTCACTTTTTGTCACACTGCGACCTTGAAGTGACCTTCCAGCCATGACTTTTAAAACAAACAAAGAAAGAAACAAAATGTCCGCTTGATATTTTTAGCAAAGAGTTGGCTTATTATTATTTTGCAAATGAAAGTAATCTTGTTCTTATAAAAGTATTAGTTTAAAACTATGGCCATTACGTTTTCAATATTCCTCATCTTTGTTCATTCTTGTTTTTTATAGCACTACAGAACAAAATCTACCAACACACTAAAGAATAGGCATGATTCGTATATTATGGACCCCTTCAAAGAGTTCAAAAATGTTCTGACAGTGTAGCGGTGAATATGACACGAGACGAAACCTCGCTGTAACAGGTTTACAATCTAACTTGAGTTCCAAACAACTGATAACAGGACATAACACATCCAGAGCACCAATATGCCAAGTAAAATAACTACGATTATCTAGATTATGAATGAGATCATAGAGGAGTTTATCTAGGAAGATCTCATTCTTGCAGCTCTCAAGAATGCACTTTCTTCCCTGGCTCTGATAGCAACTTGCTGATCTAATGACAGAATAATAATCACATTTGTATTCTTTCTGTATTCTCCACTGTCCGGCCTTAGGTGGAAAGTCAGGACTTTATGCATTCTGTGTACACAGCAAAATCACAAAAAGGTTGTTCAAACAATGTTAAGGCTATGAATGAAACCCACGAAAGCAAGGAAATTCTGACACTTCTTACTTCTTTGGTGTTAGATAGTCAAATACATTAGATTATCCACTGTTTCCAGCTCATTCAGTATCTGACAACTAAATTTCACATTATATCTAAATGATCTGTGCAGTGTGAGGTCACCTATCAGGTGTATCTGACATTATTTTGAAATGCAACCTTCAATTTATTTTGACTTTTTATATGCCAGAAGAGGGACAGGTAGATCGAGAACGCCATTAATAGTTAGAATGATTTGCTCCCTTGATTCTCATTGGCTCTGAATGGGATTCTTTAGAATGTTTCAGTGATGGTTATTATTTTATTATTATATTACAGATGATACAGACCCAGGCTTTGGGAATGTGCTAACGATGTGTAGGCATTACATTTTAAATCAAAATAAAGTTGCCTGCTTTTACAATCCAGTAGCAGAAGCGCGTTTGAACTCAAGGCAGTTCTGATTTTAGTTTGGAGCGAACCGAGTGGAATTCTTTCCAGAGTTAAAATTCACAAACTAGATTTTTAAAATTGAAACTGAGGGCGTGAGGTGCTTTTTTGGACTGAGATCTTCTTTGCCAAATATTTGCCCTGAACACATTTTAGAGCCAGGGTTTAAACTCCTGATGGAGGTTTACTCATATACCAATGACTAATTAAAAAAACAGTAAAGGTCCATCTTAAAACAACAAAAGCCAGGAAATTCAGATTTAGGACTGAAGCTCAATCCTTGGCTTTCCACTTTGTTCATAGGTCTTCTGTATGCACACATCCGCTGCTGAACCTAAACAGTGAGTGGCAACCTTTTTAGGTTAGCATTTCCTTGCTTTTGGACAGTTTAATTCCATCCTTTAATATTCAAACCTTTAATTTTGTATCTTACGTGTTATTTTTATAAGGGATGAAATATTTCATGAAATGGGATAAAGACTCTCGACACCAACTTCCCAAAGCAGAGTCACCGAGGAGTGGCCACTCTCCAAAATTCAAGTAATCGCTTGACAATCATCATTTGTGAACAAATCCTTTTAAGTTTTATGCTCCAGTGCAAAAATAAAAGCATTTAAAAGAGGATAACCTCTGCTATGACTAATTAGCGGGCAAAGAAGAGAGAAATCTCTCGAGTGCCAAGTATCATCAGCCCCTCGGAAAGTTTTCTTTTAACAGTAAGGCTCATATCACCTGAATCCCAGCACAAAAGAGACCCGTGGACACTGATGCTTGTCCAGTAAAAGCTAAACATTCTTTTAAATTCTTCAACTTCCTTCCCATTTCAAAGTTATTCTCTTGGTAGTTTCATTGCACTGGTGAAAAAGCCAACAGGGCTTTACAATAAAGTAAAGGACCGTGAGGTGAGGGTGGGGGGAGGGTTGAAACGTATAGAGTATTTGTGGAAAAGGGTGTTTTTTAAGACATCAAAAAGAAAAGGCATGATGGGATGGACACTACCTTCCAATGCATTTTACACGGCTGGTGACAAAAACCCAGGACATGCAGTGAATGCATAATTACCCCCAACCGAAAATTCCCTATCTAATTTGATATTTGGTGCTCCGCAGAAGCTAGCCTTCGTAAATAATATACAAAGTAAGAAACCTAATCCAGCAGGCTAGAATGTTTAATTCATCATTATGCGAGCTAATTGGAAGGTGATTATATGGTAATTGCTCATTAGTGGTGTATATTTATCGCTGTACCTTATGTCAAGGCCATGGGAATTGTGTAGAGTCTGTTCTCTCATTTCAAGGATCAGTTTCAGAAGCAGGAGCGAAGCAGGCTAGATCAAGTTCTTCCTGACGTCAGGTCCAGCCAAGTGCAATGGAGCCCTGGACTATAAATATGAGTCGGGCTCCCCTCGATCTGGACGGGTTAGACTTAGGGGCGCCGTTGCGATTGGCAGAAGAGCTGAGGGCACACCGGTCCAAAGGCCAACCTTGCATGGCCCATTGGGGTCTAAGTGTTGGCAGGGAAAGGCCTTTGTTAAAGGGCGAGGGAGGAAGTAGCTAGTCAGGGGTCTGTCCCACTAGAGAGAAAGAAAAAGGTGATAGCTATTGAGAGGGGGCAGAGGAGGAAAGGGACATTTTAAACGACCAGCCCAAGGGATGGGAAGGGTGTTAACGGGGTTCTCAACCCCCAAGCACCTGCGAATAAGAAAGCAGCTATCTGAAGACTTGGGTGACAGGACTGTAGTGTGCTGCTGGATCAGTGTGGTTGAAATAGAGAGTGCCTATTTGTGTGTGTGTGTGTGTGTGTGTGTGTGTGTGTGTGTGGATGATGATGATGTACAAAATAATTTTTAAGATTGAAGGTATTTGATATCCTAACTAATTTTCAGAACCTTTCTAGCCTTTCTACGACATGGGCTCCCCTATTTCTTGTTTTAAAAACTAATATTGAAAGAAGAAGGAAAAAACAAGAGCAAAATAAATCTCGTGCTGACTTGGACCGGGGCTGGGTCATATTTGGCCAACGGCTTTCTCCTGGGAGCGCTTGGGGACCCCCAAAGCGTTGGGAACCGCTCGGGTATTACCGCGATCACTCCCCTCCCCTCCGCGGGGCACACGAGAGGTTGAGTTCGGCTTCCTCGCTCAGCTGGAGTTGGGGGAAGAAGGAGCCCGGGTCACTAAAGCCGCGTGTGAGCGGGGCTGTGCGAGGGAGGATTGAATTCAGAGGAGGTGTCAATAACACCAGCCTCTTTGCCACCTTCTCCACCACCCCCGGGGTTAGAATTTTCCAGGTGAGTTTACCAAGGCGGCACGGGACTGACGTCCTTAGACAGAGGCGATCGGCGGCTCCCGCGAGGCGGAAAGAAAGCGTCAGGAAGGGGTTCCCCGAACCCCGCACCCAGGGCAGCCGCGTGGGGAGCGGGTGAACTGGTTCCGCGCCAAGGTGCGTCGCAGCGAGGAGCTGCGGGGCCCGCCCAGGCTCGCTAACTTCTGACCTCTCCTTTCCCCGGAGGCGGCTGCAACAGGCGATAATTACAAAAGGCCAATTTTAAAAAAGCGAGCGAGAGGAGATGCTGATGAATCGACCCTTTCGCTTTCAAGTGTGACAGGGCCTGGGTTTTAATGGCTGAGAGGGTCCCACCAGGGGAAGGTATCGCAAGGAGCGAGGTTACGGCTAGGGGTCAGTAGGTTCTCTAAACTCCCACTTCCAGCTCGCAGCGGGGACTATTTGGAGAAGTAAATCAATTGATATATTAGCTCTAAGTGGTTATGAAGCACTGGTGCAGAGGGAGCAGGGGATGGGAAAGATCCCGCTTATCAGGGAATGGGATCTAGATGGAGCTGCCATTTCTTTTCCATTTCCTACTAGCCAGGCGGGGACTTTTTGCTAATTTCCGACAAACTCTGCGAAGTGACAAAACTGTCCATCAACGGGGGGGACTAAACAGCGCTTAAATTAAACGCAAAACACAACTGCAGCTCCCAAGTCTTCTGCTTTCCCCTGGTGCAGCGCTCTGGGCATTTCTGCTGCCCGCCGCGCAAAGGGCTGAGTTGCAAAGTGGGTGTGCAAAGGGGAAATCACATACACTTCATCTGAACCGACGTGGGCTCCCAATACAGCCTAGGCCCGAGTTTGGCTCTATGGGAACCGTCGGGGTTTAAAAAAAGCGTGGGGCAGATTCTGACCGCAGTGACACCGGTGCAAATCTGATCCCGGAGTGATCCCAACGAAGAGAACCAAGAGTGACTCCGGATTTACACTGGTGCAACTGAGACCAGAATCTGACCTAAATGGCTCCTAAAACCTCTGCTCTGGGCAGCTTGCACGGCACTTTCAAATTCCTGCTGCAAACTATCCGCTGAGCCGCTTCCAACAACCGAAGAAAAAGGCACTGACAGATGGACACTGCCGGAGTTTCGGTTCTAGAGCAGCAGCTCTGGCCATGAGATGGGGTTTGCAGAGCCTTCATTAAAAAAAAAAAAAAAGTTTGTAGTCATCTCGATTGCTTGCAAAACCCACAAACCACTGCCGTGTCCGCACCCTGCGAAGTGAACTTGCCCTGAAATCACACGAACAAGGTTAGCTTCCTGTGCGCTGAAAGTTCTCCCTGGAGCATGGATAGACACGCGCACATGCGAGAAGGAAGGGCACGCCTGGTTAGCTCTGTGGTCTAGTATCTCGGTATATGTCCCGAAGTATTTCCAGACCGATCTATTTCCACCACACACACACCTGGCCAAATCACCGCCAGCGCTCTGAAACAACCTTCCCTGTAGCCTTTTTAAAAAATATTATTTGTCTCTATAGACTTTGGCACCCAAATATGGAATTCAATATTTTTCCCCTAACGATCAGGGCTAAACACAGAACAAATGTTTCACTTGAACCGATCTGGGAAGCCGTAACAAAAATCCTCTAGAGTTTCTGTTTCGCCAATACGATCCCCTTCCCTGAGCCATTTAATATAAAATATATTTTTAAAAGCCCGCTCGGATAGCATCTCACAAATATTTATATTTCAGTGTTGCCTGGCACCCAGCGTCCACATTAGACTCGCTAATCCTGCCACTTTAAATAGATGAATTAATAAAGCAAATGAGGGTCTAATAAGCTGACTGTCCTGCCTTTTGAGGCAGGGGGAGAGAGACTAGAAAGTGCGCCAAATTTGTTTGCAGTGGATCAAGGCTAGCCGCCTTTGCTTCACTTTCTTTATCTTAATTCCGACTTGAAAAGATATAATTATCTAGTTTGAACAGAGCTGCTATCAAATCCTTCTTTAGGCAGGGAAGGGAAAAGCTGGAGTGGATTGCAGTGTTCTGAGCCGCTCGGTGCTGCCTGAGATAGTGAGTAATGAAGTTGTGGAGTCCTGAGATACAAAGGGCATTAACCTCATTAGCATGAAACCTTTTCTTCTAACCATTGTGGGACCCTTTCAGACTCCTAATCCCCCCTATTTTCAAAGCTTGGTTTGTAATAAAGCTTTTAGGGTTTTTTTTTCAAAGCTAATGGCATTCTCTGAAGATTTTATTGCTGTTACGCTACATAGGACGCTTAAATTTTCTCTCTCTCTCTCTTTCCTTGCGGTGGAAAAAAAAGTATATAGCTCCTGCAGAAATAAGCCTTTTATCAAGATGGGAAACAATTTATAGAAAGGCCCAAGTCTGCTGTTTAACTGCGATCTGGCCCATTTGCATGGGTTTGAAGTAGAACTCAAGCGAAGTTGGGTGAATTTGAGGTGACAAATGCGCCCGGATTCATTTCAGGATCCGCACAACCAGCTGTTTAGGGGGGAGGATGTAGCGAGAAGTTTACTTGGGGACTAGCTCCCGTAAATAATGATCTTGGGTTAGAGATAGGGAACTGCATTGCGACATGCATCTCACCCTCTCTGGGCCTCTGATATTTGAATGGAAAGTCACCATTATTGAATAAAGAGCAGCGGTGTTTAAAAAATAATAAGATCGGACTTTTAAAAAAAAACAATGACATAGTACCCTATAGTGCCAACACGTGCCTGGAATGTCTAATCTTAAATTTTCAAGGCAGGATGTTTAACAAAGCTCGTATTTTCGCGATGCATTGTAACTTCGCCTTATCACAGCGTAAAGGGTAGTGAGATTGTCCTAAATTATGTCCAACTAGCCCCCCTGGACCCACGGATTAAGAGATTAAAGGAGACCACTGGGCAATGCCTCCTCTTTCCCCTTCATATTCCTGGTATGATAATTGCCTAAACTGATTTGCACTTTCACAAAAGCTTGCAGGATTCTTTGTAGCTCGAACAGAGCAGACGAGGTTTCTCTATCAATGGAAATAAAACTGATTAATGCAGTCTATCAGGCTAAGGAGCAAATGAAGCATGAAAAAAACAACTGTGTACCCCCAGAAAACCAGCTAGTTTCCTCAAGGATTGGTTGCAACTCCCCCTCCCCCATGCGTCCCCCAAAACACACACTTTAATGTTCGAGTTTTAACGTTTTCCCCAGAATCGGTCCCCGCGACAAACATACGACCCGCCAAATGGTCACTACATACATCTCTCGTGTCCTATTTTCAAAATAAAATTAAAAAAACTAACTTTTTAAAAAAAATCAGAAATCCCGCAAAAAAACAAACAAACAAACAAAACAGAGGATTCTATGTTGGCTGCAATTGGCTGAATTATTTATCGATTGCCCTTTCTGTATTAGAAAAAAAGTGGCTCTGATCTCTGGGTTATTTTGTTTTAACGTTCTATTTATAAGCGACTGAATTAATGAATAAAAGGCCAGTCAGTGCACCGCGTATGATGAATGGTTCATTGGTGCCGAAATTGACATGACTGTTTAGGGTGTGAAGTCACTACAATAATAAAAAATAAAAAGGTGGGGAAACGAATTTGCAAGGTTTAAAAAACGTGGAAAAATATTGCTTAAAAATTTAGGGCATATGGATAAATCTTTATTGACAAAATATTGACAATGACATACTTCTTGGAAGTATATAGTGTGTTAGAATTCTAACAAATTAAACACAAAACACAAAAATATTTACATTCTGGTATAGAAGACATTAAGGAAACATTTGTCACTTTTTTTTAGTAGCTCTATAATCTTGGAATATTATAAGCTCAGTGCTTGAAACTTGCCTCCAATAAAGATGGCCATTTAGTATCCATCCTTTATACAAAGTCCTTTACATCGCTACTGCCAGGTTTGGAAGTTTTGCCAATTGGGGACCCTATCATCAAACGTGGTCATTGGACTTAAACAAAAAAATTAAGCTTCATAATGGGACTATTATATTTTAAATGATTTTTTTTCTGCAGCAAAAGTCAAAACCATCCCCACCCCATCCCACCGTGTTGTCCATTTGGGAGGAACACTATGGTTACTGCTACTTCATTTAGCTTTCACAATCACTTTGACGCCAGAAGTTATCATAAAATGTTTACAGACGGCACATTTCTCGTAATATAAAATTAAAAAGCACACAGAACCTGTCTCAAAGGGAAAACAAATGACAATCCATTTCTGTCTTTAGGAACTTGTTTTTGCCCACACGGCTTTTACACATGCAATTCAAGTTTCTGAAACAGGTGTGGTTCTGGGCTGTGTATGGAATTCTCTTTTAAAGACTGGACAAACCGTGAAGTGCAATATGTCCTGTTAGGGTTTTGTTTTTTGTTTTTGTTTTTCTTTCTCTCGTTATTTTATTTTTAAAAGTGGACTGCGAGAAACGGAATACCTGTCAATCATCTTGTCTCGGTGGTTTGGCTTTGATTGACAGATCCCCCCTTTGCCAGACTTGTGCCAGCAGTGCCACATTTTGGATCTTTCGCTCGTTCGCTCTCAGCTGCTTCCTAGACGAGAATTGCATTTTGATGAAGCCTTTATGTATCTTCCCTGCAACGCCACTGTCTTGTATGTGATCCTTTTAACACTTTTTTGTTTGGTTGGCTGAAAGTCCAAGTGCCAGTTTTTAATCGTCTGAAGTGACGTCTATTTCTTCTGGACTGGCTTGTTTCGTGGCAATTCTCCACCGGTTAATGTGATGAGTCCCTTTTTTCTTCTGTTGTGAGTCTGAACCTTCCTCTTCCAACTTTTGTCGCTTGAACTTTGTCCTTCTGTTCTGAAACCATACTTTTACCTGCAGATGGGAAACAAAGTTGGGGATTACTTGGCTGGTTTCACTTTAACACCCCAGAAAATCGGTGAGGTCTTTACACTGATTCCATTTGAAGATTTCTGCCCCCCTTAAAGAATGTTGTAAGGGGGGGGGGAAATTAGGTCTATTTTCTTTCTCTATTTTCTCAAGGGGTTGAAGAAATCTGCTTAGAGGGGGTCCGGAACTCTGCGTCTATGTGTGTGTGTGTATATATACAACGTACGTGGGTATATATAGAGACAGACACTCGCTGTGTGGCATACAGTTTGCCGGTGTCTATATAGGGTTATATATAAAGAGAAAGTGTGTACGTCTATATACCCACACCCACAACGTATGACTACATCCAGGTATATAGACCCCCCACACATATATGCTCTCTCTAAACGCACGTAAGCTCTGTATATTACGCATGAGTTTTCCATACACCGCATTACACATGAAGTATCTTTGGGAAAACAACTACTAAATTCTACAACCAATTGCACATAATCTTTCAAAAGAACCAACTGCTCCAGTCATAATACAAACACATCATCAGAACTTCTATTTTTACATACCCCCATTTGAAGTGTGGAGTAGTAGTTAACATCTGGGACGTGACCATTTGAACGGCAATGTCTTTATTCAATGTAGGCCCGTTGGAACAGAGTCTTGGATAGATCGGTTTAATCGCATTTTGGAGGGGTGGGGGTGAACGTGTATTGGAGCATCGACTGTTCTTTAACACCCTGGACCGGCTGAACCTTGGAATAACTATTCTGAACAGTGAAACTGTTCAAACTCCTTTTAAAATTATATTAATTAAAAAGAAGAGATGACGATCCTTTTAAAATCCCACTAGGGCCTTTACTTTCCCAGGGGCGCAGGATTCTGACATTATAGAGGCGTCTCCTTGAGAACATTTCTCTTCCCCCCCACTCCCCACCCCCCGCCAAAAAAAAACCCCAGCAAACGTTACAAACCCGAAGCATTTGACACAGCGGTTGTTTGTGCCAGTGGCGTCCAGAAGCGATCGTATTAAAGCGAACTCTTCAAGTGCCGTAAAAAAATGCCTCTCTGAAATTTGTTCAGAGTCGAATAAATCTGACTTAAATGTACGCCAGATTACTTCAGTCATTTAATTACAGATAGTATTGATCCAGAAGTTTATCTCGAGAGCTGGCCACACTCCTTGGAGTGGCCAAAGGTAAACACGGGTGGGTTTTTTTTTTAAAGCAGTTCAGACTCTAGTTCTGTCTGAAAGTGCCTGATAAAGGCCGCAGAAATGGGGGGGGGGGGAGAGAGAGAGAGAGAACTGGAGCATTTTAATAAGCTGGTTTAACCCGCTTCGCTGGGTCTTCAGAACAGAGCTACTACCATGCCAGGCACACATCTCTGCTGCATTTTCATATTCTCCAAAAGTCTCCCATTAAAAAGCTGAGCGGGGAACAAGGGGTGAGTTTAATTTGCTTTTAGTTTGCTAATTGAAGAGGAGGACGGTTCATTTCTGCCCGCTGATCTCCAAAGGGGAGCTCGTTTGTAGGGAACGAGGGGTTTGACATCTGGACAAAAGACCCCAACCAGCTTCGGAATCAAGCAGGACAAAGACCACCTTAAATACAGCTTTCCAGTGGAAATAAGCCTGTGACCGGCCCCTTGTTCGGAGAACCTCATAAAAGTGGCGATCCCTTTTTATTGTTTTGTTAGGGAGACATTTTAAAACAAAAGCTCCAACCTCTTTATTGCTTCCCCCCGAAAAGAAAAAAAAAGTGTTACCACTTAATCCGCACAGAGAGCGTTACTGTTTACTGGGAACTTTGAACTAGGCTGCGACTGGAGATGAGTTTTTTCCTCCCTTAAATACAGTGCCACGTACTGTAGCAGAGACAATCCCCTCCGAAATTCCTCACGGTGAGTCTCCCGGACACCCCCCCCTCCACCCTCACCCCCCGAAAAAAACAACTCTCCTATGGCACTAACAAAACCGCGTGAAACATAAGAGACCTGAGCCGCAGAGTTCAGAAGAAACTAAAAATCTATATCTAAATAACCCATCTGGCTTTAAACACACGCCTTAGACAGTTCACATGCATCCTAAATGCGAAATGGCTCATCCACACCATAAACTCTTACGGCTGGATCATTAAGAAGCCTCTGAAGTAGAATTAGCCTTGCATATGCTTCAAGAAACCAATATGAGCTGTCTTGACAATTCTCAAACAATGCAATTATTCCAATCTGTTTCCGTCCAACATCTTTGATGCAAGCCCAAATCGTTCAGATTGACTGCAACAATCTGTCTGTGGTGTCATCGGAGGTACTGCTTGCTTTGCACACATACAACGGAAGATAGAGTTGTAATTGTCACTTGAAATATACTGATCAGCTAAACAAAATATATCCCACGTTCAAATTCTGGACCTCAGCCAACCGACACAGAGATATAATTAAAGTCATTTTTGGTTAGTAAGATGTCTATGCTTAATTTTTATCTTTATATCTCCGCTAGTTATATATCACAGTTTTGCAGGAGCTCTATACAGGGATATAGTGATAGAAAATTCGCCTTATAAACTATGTCTCTTTCCCTAAAATAAACCGTTTTAACCCAAATGTTACTCAAATTGGCACGAAAAACTCACACAATTGACCAAGAAGTTGTCCTTCGAAAATGCAAATCGAGATTTTTAATATTAACACTGATGTAGTAATTCAGTTATCATCTTAATGTATTATGTATACAGCGATCGTTTAGAACTGAATGACCACAGATAACCCACAAGGAAAAAATGAACTATGGTTTACTTTGGACATTATTCATAATAATAATAATTGTGACCCCTGTAATTTTTAACTAAGGTGGTTGTTTTAATAAATAGGACGTAGTTTAGATAAACCAGGCAGTGGAAAGCCATACTGAGCTAGACATACACCTCCACCCTATTTATATTAGATATGAATCCCTGCATTTGCAGAAACTTTGTATATCTTTTACTCTGCACCTTGCAGTTTGCCAACGTATTTTTTAGTTACATGATTAGACCTAACATTCCGGCCCCAGAAACTTCCTGTCTGGGTCCTTACCTGAGTTTCCGTGAGGCTGAGGCTGTGTGCCAATTGTTTCCTTTCTGCTCCTACTACATAGTGATTCTTTTCAAAGGCATGCTCCAGTCTCAGTAACTGGGATGGCGAGAAAGCTGTACGGATCCGTTTGGGTTTCCTGGCCAGTGCATTGTGCAAGAGGAAGCTCTCTGGGCTGGTTTCATTCCCTGGACAGCAGGGCAAAACAGAGATTAGCAACACACCTTTCCACAAACACACTCCATTCGTATTATTTAGCCCTAGCGTTACTTTCCCACTATTATCCGGTGGGGGAAATTCTTACTCGTTTTTTTTTTAAACTCCTTCTTTATATACTGTTTCCCCTACCATGCAGAAAAAAGGCGAGACTCCAGATCAGCACGAGAAATTAATCAATACAATAAAATCCACCTTTATGGGTGTATTAAAAACTAATGGATGGAGAGACCACCGCTGTCATATCTGTGTTACTTATTTATTGTAGTAGCAGTTAGGAATTCACAATTGGGTGTAGATTAAACCGATGGTTATATTTTAAACCTAATAAGAATGGCAAACTATTCACAATTCGACCTGTCCAGTTATTCCAATATCATATATTCCTCAGATGCGCAGGGGAGTGTGTGGTGATCTCTATGCAGAAGTCGGCTGTTTAGAGACAGCTCCATATTCTTCAGATCTGACCCTGGTTGACCCTCCAAAAACTACATTCCAGAGTTTTTTTGGTTATCCCCCCACACACTTTTTTTTTTAAACGGTGCGGTATCTTTTAAATAGTTACACACCCGTTTATAAGCCGGCACTACAGCAGTAACTACAGCATACGTGAAAAGTTAATGCCAGCGAGGGGCTGGTTACCCTGAAATCTCTATGTACCAACCCCTTGCGATTGCAGCAGCAGGACTAACACATTTTCATAAAAATAAACACACAAACAAACTTTAGGGAGCGTAAATCTGAATACGCGTTTTGCGGGCGTGAAGGGCTGGTCGGTTGGTTTGTTTCCCTAGGACGGATCGCCATTTTCGACTAAGTGGAATCGTTTCTTGCAAGGTTACAAAACCAATGAAGAACCAGCAAGGTCCTTTTCAGTTTTCTTTAAAGATCGCCCCATTAGGAGGTTGTGACTTAAACCAGTCTGTAGCATAACACTGGGACATTTCTGCCCGCTCTTTACCAATCTGCCGATAACTGGGACAAATAATTTGGTCAGCGAAACCTGTAATTTTGTTCTGAGAGGCTATAATCCGTTTTGAACCACGTCTCCCTTTCTTCAGAAAGGCTCTCGCTCTCTGCGGAGGGACATCGGGGGTTGCATTTTGCAGTTTAAAAAAACCCAGACTGCTGCTTTCAGAATAAATAAGATTGATTTTTTTTTAAACGGCTTGAACTAGTGAACGTCAAAAAACACACACACAAAAGTGAATGGGACATCGTAGAAAAGAAACCTGATCTTTCTTTGGGGGGAAACAAAGCTGTTAGCAAAGGGTTAAATTAACTGGGGCAAGGGGGGATTTGTTTATTGATTGTGTGCCATAAGTGTATTTCCCCTCAACTGGTTATTAGTCATTTGGCAACTCTAAGGAACTCTGTGTGAAATTCATCTTCCCCCCCAGAAAAAAATGTGCTCACCCTCTCTTTCTCATCTGCGTTCCTTTTAAGACAATAACAGCCCACTTTGTTTGATTGTTATTATTATTGTTTTGTTACTGTAAACAATAGGAAGTCAGGGATTTTTTTTTTTTTTTTAATAAACGGAAACTCTTCCTCGCGCCGGCTCTGCCTTGGCGGAGCTCATCTGGCTTGTCAAGGAAGAAATACAACGAAAATACGACGAGGTATATTGCGTGTCTAAAACGACGTGTGATGTTCCCCGCAGCCCTGTTTGGCTGGATGTTTCTGGCAGGCCAAGATCCGGAGCGGGCTTGCCAACTTGCGACAGTTTTTAGCGGCGATTTAAAAAAAAAAACACAACTTTTATGACTGATCTTTAAACCACTTTAAAACAACTGCTAACCCCCTGCCCCAGCTTGTCCCCCTCCCCCAGCCGCCCAGCGCACGCCGCTTCCGCTGACAGCTTCTCCAGTTCGATAGCGGGGCAAAGAAAAACAAGAAAACAAGAAAAACTTCCCTAACAAGAGCCAAACCTGCGCCCACTTTGAGGACTTTAGCAGAGCTCTGATCCTGTCTCCCCTTCTTCGACTTTTAAAAGGCGTCCTCCGTTCCCCACACCGCAGACCATAGACTGGGGTTGGTAGCCGTCAATTTCACCCCTACGCTTTCCAGATCCCCCCCCTCCCGCCCCACCTGGCCAGGGTGTGGGGACAGGATCGATCCGGCGCATGTTGGGTGCGCGGCTGACAAAGGAAGAGAAGTGGCACGTACCTTGGAACCGGTGGCCCAGATATCGGTATCTGTGTATTAGCCAGGGGTAGAAAGTGGAAGGGTCCCTTTGCTGCGAGGCAAACAGCGGGTGCGGGGAGTGAGAGGAAGGCAATGGGTGGGCGGCCAAGGCGTGGGGAGGCGGGACGGGGTGCACCGGCACGGCCGGGTTAGGCGGGTGGGAGACGGCCTCTGCAAAGACCAAGTCCGGGTTGGAGTAGACCCCTCTGCCGGCGGAGTGGAAGCCGTTGAGGAAAGGGTTCATCGGGCTGGAGTTGGCATAGCTGAGCGCCGCCGGCCGGATAGGGTCCTCGGAGCGAGACGCGGGCAAGGGGCTGTCTTTGGCCACCAGCGACTCGATGGTGAAACACCGCTTGGGTGTGGGCTGGAACATGGTGCGGCGGCTGGAGTCCCCCGGCCAAAGCTCTGTCTGTCTCTGGTGCGCGAGAAGCGGGCTCCGCAGCCCCCCAAGTCCGCCCGGAGCCGGGGAAGTTTGCAGCGGGGAGTGACTTCAGGAGGGCTAGATACACACATAAATAGACAGGGGCTGGCGGAGAGGAGGCGGCGGCGGCAAGCGGCACCCAAAAGGGAGAGAGAGAGACACACACACACACACACACCCAAAAAGTTGCTGGGAGAAGTTTCCCTCCTGCGGAATGCGGCTACTCTAAGTCCAAAGACAATCCATGGATGTGATCGGTCCCTTCACAAGTTGTGCAAACGATTTGTTAGTTCATGAGCCTAATTAGTGCTGGGATCACATAAACAGCTTCCTCTGAAGCCTGGTAAATGGCTTGATGATTGGTCGCTATTACTCGCCTGGAGGTTGAAAGGGGGAGACTCTTTAAAGTGCGTCAGAGGGGAGGCGAGCTCCGGCAGCTGGGATCCTGGAGGGATGGATTCAGGGCCCGGAACGGAGTGTGTCTCTCTCCACTCACTCCAGAGCGCTGGTGTCCCAGCCGGGCTCCTCACCTCTCCAGCCACTCAGCCGCAGATCCGTCCTTCCTCCAGCAACCCAGCCAGATGCAGCTAAGGTAGGTAGGAGCTCAGGGATTTTCCACCTCGAATGCTGGGGCGGGAGGTTATTCCTGATGCTCTAAAATCGGCTGAAGTGGATTCGCTCCGATTCAGCCTTTCAGAAGACTGATTGCATGTTCAGCGTTGTGTATCCTGCCAGCCTGGAGCATGCCCCGGACTCGCCCGCCTAGCCTCTCCCCTGATGCAAAGGTGTTTCCAAAATCCGATATACGGATGCCTTGATCCCCAAGAAGCCAATCAACCCTGGGAATGTCAGAGTCCCCCTGGGATGCCCCCACAGTTAGAGGCATCCACTTTTGAAATAGTTGTTTGCAACGAAAACGCCTGGGATGTTGGTGTTTTGTTTATGTTTGTTTGTTGCGAACTTCCTTATGGGCGATTACCTACTTACACTCAGTCCACCGCGGTGGGCACAACGGGGAGCAGCCCCGGGAAGATGCTTGCAGTATGCAAAACGAGGACACGCGGGGTTATTGCAAGGGGACAGGCGAGCAAGTCAGAAATTCCAGCCCTATCCGTATTTTCGAGATTACCTTTAGGTTTGGGGATGATTTTAGGGCCGAGTTCTCCCGCTCTTATTGGCTGGTGCTGTAGCATAATTATGATCACATCCTAATACTGCTGGCTGCTGCTTACTGTTTATTGGTAGTTAAGGATCTATTATCTATTCATCAGCCTCCTATTTTTGCCAATTACATTCTTCTAAAGTGAAGTACCAGCAGGTATTTTGCACATTTACAATTAATGATAAAAAAATCTGGCGTACTTAAATCTATTACGCTGCTGTGTAATTTATCTTAAAGATGCAGAATTGCTAATGTAAATGAGTGTTTCTGTTGAACTAGGGGTTGGAAAAAGCCTTGGAAAAGCAGCCTTAACATTTCCTTCTTTTCTTTTTCCTTTTTCTTTCTTCCTTTAAATAAAACTAATCATTTACTCTATTGTGTTAAAATATTTTACAGTCGTCATATAGAAATATACATGCTCCTTTCCCAGTAATTAGCAAGCTTAACTCTCTCGCCCTCCTCTTCTCCACTTTCTGTGTTAAATAGTCGATTATTTTGCAGCCAACTGATACTTTCAGGAGAATAGCAAATAGTTAGAATTGTGTTACATATATATATATATATATCAAACATTCAAGTGTCTGTGTATAAATATTCAAGTGTCTATATGTATAAATATTTACCAATGTATAATATATACTGTATAGGTGTACACTGTATATATAATTTTATATCTGGTGTAACAATATTATACACATATATGCCTTTATAAATGTGCTTGAATATAAAAACACACAGAAGAGTTTGCATGTCTGTAACACAATTCTACTATTAGAAGTTCCATCACTTATGTTAAAGTTACACATATTTGGATAAATCTCTCTCTCTCTCTCTCTCTCTCTCTCTCTCTCACACACACACACACACACACACACACACACACACACACACACACACAGATGTATACGTGTGTATAGATTATAAATATGCTGAGCTGCGTTTGTTTCAGAGGTAGATTTTTTTCTTCCCTAACCTAGTTGTGTGCCCCCGTGTTCTGTGCCCTTTGAATCACTATTATGTCGTGAGAATAAGTCTTTTAACTTTTTTAAAAAAATTAATTAATTAATTATGACCGTGAGTCTCTCTCTCTCATAATACAGTGCCATGGTGACTGTTACAGAGATCTGGGTTCCTTTTCTGTTTATTAAAATCAGTGTCGTTGACAGTGTGCACTAAAGATGACTGTGATTTGTCTGTTTAACTGAACGGGGGCTTGATCATTGTCACTGGGCATTCAAAATAAAAGGGAAACTTCCTCTTGCTCCTAAGACCAACTTTCCTCTGTTTTATGTGGGTGTTTTTAAAACCAATTCACGTTTACCTGAGTTTTCAGGCTGAATCTGCCTTTGAATGCTTTATCATTCTTCAACTTTAGGTTCTTAGTTCCATCCATCCTGACATAATCGCGAGGATATTTTGGAAACAGCATCAAAGACCTCAGCAATTTCTCTTTCTCTGTGTGTGTGTGCAGAATTCACACACAATAGAACCCTATCATGAATTATAAATTATCATCATTGTTATGTTATGACGAAGAAATGCTATTTAGTCCTAAATTCCTTCCTAAAGGGGCCCTTTTCTCCGCCGCTCGGCGAAGGAGGCTGTGTCAGTCTCTGCGGTCGATACCTAAAAGGAAACCCCAGCTTGGAAGGCAGTGGGGAATCTCCACTTTAAATTCCTGATTTCGCACAGAAAACCTGATTGTCTGGTCCAACAATCTTGAGGTCCAGTTTTCCTCTCCTTACTCACGCGAGAGGCCTCCTCCGTAGAAAGTCCGTAGGAAGCCTCGGGCGGGTAAAGTCAGCGGGATTTACTCTGGGATAGCGCTGCCAGATGTAATTCGCTTGCCATTAGCAACTGAGCCTTTTAGTTTTAAACAGACCGGAGCTCTGGGTACAGTGTGTCATTGACATTCTCCCGGGCCTGGCTTTGGAATCGGAGGGCAAGCTGTTCTGAAAGGCCACCGGCCTAGGCGATTATTTATTTGTTTTGTTTTATTTTATTTTACTTTGGGGGGAGGGAGGGAGGAAACCACCGCTAACACTTTCCCCTCCCCAAGAATTGTTTAAAACCTGGGAATAGTTTCCCTGTTCATAATCCTGGGCTATTCCTCGATTGCATCTTTATAAACGTTTACGGTCCAGAGTGTAGCGGCATACCTGCAAATTAACACAGGGCGGGTTTCAGATATATACTGTGCATATATGCACACTAAAGGCTACAGCAGTTTTGTGTGTATGTGTGTGTTTCTAAGGGCTACATCAACTATATATATATGGAGAGAGAGAGAGAGAGAGACTAGATGTAGTCCTTAGAAACACTTTCTGTGACTTCTGTGTGTAACCCCAACTCTCCTGGTAACATCTCGAAATTCCTTATAGTGCGGTTCTCTCTGAACTTCTCATATAGAGCTTGTTGCTTCTTGATTGACTAGTCTTGATGTTTTCTTGGCGGAGAAAAACAGAAAATCTGGCATTGACCCCGTGATAACAATCCACGATTTGCTTAAAATATTCTTTAAGGCAGAATAGCTCGGAGGGAGTGGTGCACTGGATTTGCAATCAAATTACATGTCTGGCCTCAACTGCATTAGCCTTGTGTTTCCAAAGTAATGCTCATTTCTCAAAGCAAGAGACAAAAGCGGGGTTGGGGGGAGGCCTCGGATCTTTGCCCTCTCTGGGGCAGGAGGGCTGTTTATGAACTGAGACCGGCTGAACTTTAGGAACGGGGGTCTGGCTCCCCGAGTATGAAGTTAGTTCTTCGTGTTCTCAGCTCAGCCCCGTTGGCGATCCAGGTTTTTCTCCCGGGAGTTATGTGCCTTTAGCTAGACGTTTCGGTGACAAAGTAAGTTGGCGGTGGCGGTGGAAGGGAGAGGACAATTAGTTGGCTAAACACACAACTTAAGTCGGTGATATGAGCCCTAAATATCGATAAATAGATTTAAGCGTGCTCCAAGCCCTTTAAAAGCACATTAAGCGGCGTAATCTATGGTAATTCATGCACCCAGAGCCTGTACAGTGGAAATAATATAGGAGAGATCACACGGGAAGGGGCCTGTGTCGTGCCGAGGAATAAAAGAGACGAGTTACTTATTAAAGGAGAGACACCGTTTGCAGGGGAAAGTTTAACACGCCGTGCGTGCAGTTCGCACGGGCTCCATGGAAATGGAGTTCGGGAGCTGGACTCTGGCCCCAATTGCTCTCGCTAGGTCGGTGGGTTTCTGGTTTCAATCCGCTCGGGTCTCCCGGTGAGATTCACAGCGAGCAGGTGGATTGCGCCGCCAGGGCCCTCCCCAGGTTGGCTGCTGGCCGTTTCAATGGGCCCTCGGTCCCTGTTGCGTGAGCTCTGCGTTCTGTACAGCGTCTAGGAGCAGAAAATAAAAACGCTGCATCTCCCGGCAGCACCCAAAGCGGAGCCCAGTGCAGTGTGATGAGGAGCCGCTCCGGTTTGGAGATGCGCTTCCGGTGCCCCATAGACACACACACACACACACACGACTGTTTGCAATGGGGAGCCATGCCAGAGGCCTCTATCTTGCTAGTTCCCAGGTCGCTGGGTGTAAACAAATCACAACCCCTTATATGGTTTTTATGCACAAAGTTCTGTTCTCCTGAACGTTGTTTAGGCCCGTGGAGGGTTATCTGGCGACGCTGGCTTGACTTCCCAAGCGATTCTGTATTGTGTTCCAGGTAATCGGACAACTCTGCTTAAACAGGCCTGCTCTGTGTGTGTGAATATTTACACCGAATAGTTTGAGGCAATGCTAATAAGAGCGCGCCACGAAACTACGGGGCCCTATCCTGTAGTCCTCGCTCCAGCAAAACCCCTATTCACTTGACTGCCTGTTTTCTCCCGAATAAGGACTGCAAAGACCCGGCTCAACCATGGTCCGTCAAACTATCCTGGGGGTCTCCATGAGTGCTGGCGAGTAAGGACTGGCGGTGGCCGGGGTGCTAATAGCTGATTTCATGCAAGACACCATAGTAAATGCGGGAAGATCCTGACTGCTGGAATTGCATTGCCGGGCACAGGTTTCACTGTGGAAAAGGATAAAGGGAGTATGTGATGATCTTTGATATGATTACATTGCACATTGAATAATATTTGCGCCCTTGCCAATTCACAGCCAAAAAGAAAGAAAGAAAGCAAGCATGCAAAGCAGGACATCTCATTGCACAGCCAAGCAGAAACATTAGCTTCCTTCGTTAATAAAAATATTCATAGTAATATAGACTAGTGCATAAATGCCTCGCTCAGGATCAGCGCCTCATTGCGCTAGGAACTGTACAAACACACACCCAGGCCCAAGAGCTTGCAGTCTTTATGAAACCCCAAAGGAATGTTTTACAAATCACCTGCCTCTGGATAACATTTTTGACTTGCGGTTTAAAATGCCATTAGTACCACAGTCAACTACCAACATAGCTGGTTCTCCAGCTTTACACGGGAATCCATAATCTGCCTTGAGTGCTACCAAACACTAGGTGAAGATAGTTTTTTAATGTCAACATATAAGGGGAGATGGGGGGGGGAGAGGGAGTATCATTTTGGTGTGAAAATAAAATGAATAAATGAATCCAAGCAGCTCACCGACCGAGACTATTTTACAAATGTATTCGGGGCTTAAATTATTTCTAACGTGTGTGTCTATGATCAAGTGTTTAAATAGTAAATAAATAAATAAATACTGTCTAGTAGTGTTTGATGTTCTGTCAATGGGCTCTTACAAGCAGCTTCGCCATACGCCAGTTTCTTAGAATCTATGTGTATGCAGCGCCACCTACTGGCTAGCTGGTGGGAAAGCGGCAACGACTATTTACCATTGACCCCCGCAAAGAGAAATCACGCTTAAAATGTCTGTTGTTTGATTTTAATGACCACCAACAAAACAACCCCCGTCCCCCATGATTTTCAAAACACATCCGGACCGATAAGTGGACGTTGCCTTACGAACGTCATCAAATGAATTCTAAAAGTAGATTATTTCCATTTTGGGAATTGTATTTAATCCGACTTTGTCCTAAAGACAAAAGTTCTAACGATATACAAATAGTATAAACAGAGTTTTGTTTATCAAGGAAATCTAAAATTTAAAAACACCTTCCAAAATTCGAATATATTTGACGTTATAGATTTAGGGAGATATTATTTTAAAGTGACGATTACCTATGAAAAGATCAGCTGTATATCTAAAGTGTGTAACTTCCAGAGAGCAAGAGACAATGCTTGGCCAGTGACACATTTCAGATTTTTCATAACTAATTACATATCCCTGCTATAGCATAAGATTCATGTAAAAATACAATCGTAGCTGTATTCCTGATGGGGGGGGGGGGATTTGAAGAAATGTCAGTTTTAAAAATTGTATCTCATCTCCCATAAATCCCACAGTTGCGGCCTATTTCCGGCAGTGTTTAAATACCGATATTGTTTAGCCTGGAAAGTGCCCTGTACCCCTACAACGTTGTATGAAAGAGAATTTACTCATTGTTTCTAGCAGCAGAAAGGCTCCCACAGTTTTTTCCCTAGACTAAAAGGCTTTCTGACTGTCCATCCACTGGGTAACTGATGGAGAGAAGACAGACATGACAGAGAGCGAGAGCCAAATCTGCTCTGTAGTGTGTGTTTCAACCACAGGAGGAGCGCTGTGTGACCCACCAGACCCAACAAATAAACGAATACCAGGGGCAGATTTCCAGGCCATAAGGAAGGTGCATTTGTGCTGGGATGCTCTAGACATCACACGAGACATTTGACTCTGTTTCCTATTAAATGGGCTGTATCTGACTAGGAGACACGAGAAAACACACTAACTGGTGGAGCGGAGGGGCGGGGGGAGTTTGCATTTCTAGAGAAGGAGCAAGCATGAGCGAGAACCTAGTGCACCTGGTACTTATTTTCCTGTATGGACGGGAATGCATTCAAATATAGAAGCGCATCGTTCCCTAGGTAAGGTTACAGGCACACAGTCCATCGCAGGATGAGCTGAACTAATAAATGCCTTTAGGGGCCCGATCCTGGAGTTCTCACTTAGGAAGTCCGCGAGCTCTGTTCCTCTTGTTAATTTCATCTCCTAAAGGGCAGCGCAATGCTGAGCCCTCGCTTTTGATGGAGAGACATTCCTCCTGATTTTGCATTTCTTCCCGAGTAATAATTGCCTTATCTCTTCGACTTTGTTCTCCCTCATCAATTAGCATTTCCCATCATTTGCATCCCCTCCCCCGGCCTGGAATACACATTCTCATTGCTTTGAATGTATATAACCTTCTGTTTTGCAAACGCCGCGCAGTCCTGTTTTCATGCTCTGGGCTGTACCATGCCATCATTTATTATTATTATTATTTATTATTATTTATTAAAAGTCCCGCGTTGAAATCAATGATGCGGAATGACTCTTGTCTTTCTGAAGATGGCCTGTAATAGCATGTTACTTTTCGAGGTGAGTGGCACCTGATTTTTTTTTAAGAGTTGGAAAGATACCTTATTTTCCGAACAGACTAGATTGAATTGCATCGGTCAGTGAGATCCCTGTGTAAACATTCTCCAGATCACATATGTCATAAAAAGGGGATAGAGAATAAGAAGAATATATTATTGCCCTTAAATAAATGCATGGTACGCCCACATCTTGAATACTGCCTACAGATGTGGTCTCCTCATCTCAAAAAAGATATACTAGCACTAGAAAAGGTTCAGAGAAGGGCAACTAAAATGATTAGGGGTTTGGAACGGGTCTCATATGAGGAGAGATTAAAGAGGCTAGGACTTTTCAGTTTGGGAAAGCGGAGACTAAGGGGGGATATGATAGAGGTGTATAAAATTATGAGCGATGTGGAGAAAGTAGTTAAGGAAAAGTTATTTACTTATTCCCATAATACAAGAACTAGGGGCCACCACATGAAATTAATGAGCAGCAGGTTTAAAACAAATAAAAGGAAGTTCTTCTTCACACAGTGCACAGTCAACGTGTGGAACTCCTTGCCTGAGGAGGTTGTGAAGGCTAGGACTATAACAGCATTTAAAAGAGAACTGGATAAATTCATGGAGGTTAAGTCCATTAATGGCTATTAGCCAGGACGGGTAAGGGATGGTGTCCCTAGCCTCTGTTTGTCAGAGGGTGAGGATGGATGACAGGAGAGAGATCACTTGATCGTTACCTGTTAGGTTCACTCCCTCTGGGGCACCTGGCATTGGCCACTCTCGGTAGACAGGATACTGGGCTAGATGGACCATTGGTCTGACCCAGTACTGCCGTGCTTATGTTCAGAGCTAAAATCTGAAGCAATACAGCGACTTGCTGAGCTACGCTGTTTACTGCTGAAGTAATACTCCACTTTTTAATATTAATGGAGCAGTTTTCATTGCCACCCCAGGCATCTTTTTTTTTTAAGTAACAAAACTGTTCACGCTGTTAATGCATACACTGGCATGGTTCTCTTTCTCTTCCTTGGGAGTTTTGCCGGAGCGAAGAGAGCAGCTTTGTGCTGTAGACGCTCACCCATCTCTTCAGCCAGCTCCAGTGTGTTTGTCGTTGTCATGGGTTTATTAACACCAGACGCAAATCCCATGCTGGTCGTACCTGATCCTCTACAGTAGTGTGTCTATAACTTCTCCTGCAGGAAGTTCTAACAGAGAAACCCAGCTGTACAGACAGTGCTTACCCGGGCGACAAGGGTCGATCGCTGGTCGCAGTTAGTTGGAGACTGGTCACTCAGCTGTGTTGACTTTAAAGTCAATTTCCAGCAGTGTTTGTGTTTGTTTAAATATGATAGAAATGCCCCCCACATGTCCTATGATTTAACTGCCCCCTCCCCCGCAGTTCAGAATTTCAGAGTGATCTGAACACTTAGATACTGTGTCTACTACATCTCATTTTTGACAAGTTTCAAACCCTAAAGAATGGCGTTGGTTGTGATGGGTGAAAACCCCCTCTTTTTTGCCTCCAAGCAACCTCCGTTTGAATTACCGGCTTCAGAAGGAATTTGGGGGAATGAGACAGAATAAATCTCAAATAATTCACCAAACTTCCAAAGTCGAGATTCAATATTAGCACATTAAAGTGTCATTTAGTATACTAATTATTACGTATTTCTTTTTAAATCGTGCATTTTTCAAGGACTTCAAGTGCAGAATTGCTTGCAGTGGCATCTTAGAATAGAAACATAAGTATTCTGCTTTGACACGCAAAAATTCGCTGAATTCTGTCTCTAGCTGATGTCTATTGCCAAATAGTCAAGAATCTACACGCTACAGAAGCACGTACCGCGTGTCATAAAACAACTCCTACAGCAAAGCAGCTGGTTCCTTGTATATTTCAGGCCTATAGGACCCCGTATAACATTTTATACACGCTTAATTTATGTAAAACACTATAGGGTTTTTCTTAAATTGGATGCGAATCTATCAGGTTACAGCCACGTTACGCTATGTTGTATGCGGCAACCTAAACAGTACATACACCCTACAGTATTGTCGGTGAGTGTACAGTCCATTTGTCTGAAGGACAAAAATCTGTCCCAGCCTTCTAGAAAACTTTAATTCTGAACACAGAGCGAGTCCCACATTAAGGAGAAACCCAGCTGAGAGGTAAATACTCCGGAGAGTGTTCCTAAATATGCTTTCTACATATCCTATTTGTAGGACTTGCTAAAGGGAGTACAGATCGCTAGACGTGTACAAAGATCTTATCGCAGGAGAGACAGAGGGAGAAAAGTCAGGGAACTCAAGGGTAGCCATAACAAAGTGTTTCGCCCACATTACTGTATAACCAGTCTATTCCACATGAGAGTGCCAGAGAGGACGCAAACAATAGATATTAAAGGGAATTTTGAATTCGGTGATTGAATTATTTCTAAAAACGGGAGGCCGTTCATTTTTTTTTAACCCAGTGATAGGATTTGATTAAATGAGCTTGATCTACCGGATAGTTGCTAGAACGTTAGTTTCTCGTAGTCAGAAACAGCAACATGGTTTCTATATTTGTGCCACGGCCGTTTTGCAAAAGGCATTGAAAGGTGTAAACTGATCAACTAGAATCAATTTTAATAAAATGCCTTTCTTTTCATTCCAAAGTTAGTGGCGGTTCTGATGGTACCAGATCTCTATTGCTACTGACCGGCCTTTGATTGTAACAGGTCATCATTAGCTGTCAGTGATCCGGTTCTGATTGTTCGAGATCACCATTGCGAACCGGCCGCCCTGCATGACGGCATTTGAATAAAGCAGATCTCCACTGGAGACAAATGAAAGAATACTCCCATCCCAAGGAGCATAATTCACAACAACTCCAATTCTTTGGCCACTGGCTCTACTCTGAAGAGAGTCAGGAATCTAAACTAGCCCTCTCTTTAACCTGGGCAGGATCTGGGCTGTGTGTAGTTAGATATTAGAATACAGCAAAAGTCTGTACTCTTGGTTAATGTGTTCCATATGGCTAACTAGTGCACATAACGTGTTTTCTCCCTCGCTCTGAATTTTCCTGCCTCCCACTTCTTTTCGCTTTCTATACTGGCTTTTTTTTTTTTTCCCCAAATCATACAGTAAAAAAGAACGTGTGTTTTCTTCAATAGTTCCTCGATCATTCTCAGGTCAGAGGAGGAGATTAAAACCTGGGTGAAAGGGCGCGTTACACACTCCTCGGTGGGTCCTTCAAAGAGGTGCGCGACCAACATGTGTACATTTTGCACCCAAGAGAGATGGGATCAGGGCTGCCCACGAAAGGGTCCTGAACCGGGATCTCCTGACGTATTTGTTTTCAATCTATATACCGGAGCGAGAACTCCCACCGAGGCAAGTACTCTTCAGGGGTGATACAGCACTCCGGATCTCTTCTCAGGAGTGTGTGTGTGAGGCTGGGGCTTCCGAGAGCTTGTTCCGCAACGCAAGGCAGCCTTGGATCCGTCTGCGGAACAAAATCCTGCTGCTGAAAATACGGTTTACAGCTTCCCATCCAGGTCCCACCAGAGCAAACCAGCCTCTACCTACACTGCGGCTGCCGCTGAACTAGGTAGAGCTAAGCAACAGAGGGTCCTGTGGCACCTTTGAGACTAACAGAAGTATGGGGAGCATAAGCTTTCGTGGGTAAGAACCTCACTTCTTCAGATGCAAGACAGTGCAGCTAGAGGCTGGAGAAGGAAGAGACAGTGCCGCTGTTCCCCAAAGCGGCCGTGCGAGTCAGAGTCGGTATGAACAGTTTATAGCATGGCGTTAATAACTGTGACTGGTAACCGTGTGGCTGATTTGAAGGTGACCCGTGGTGCGTTATTAAAACCTCATTTGCTTTCTATGCTCCCGGGGCGGTAGCGTGGGTACTTTAAACCCAAACTAGAAAATAGGAACAGGGGCGATCAGTTGGCAGAGTAGTGGATAGTTGTTTATTGGAAGATTGAAACTCCGCAAAGGCACCTGAAAGGATCCATTTGTATAACGAGACTAAACCCGAAATCTCAAAAGCGACACTAACCATTTCAGTCATTTCTTTAAAAAAAAGCAGCACCGCCCACCAGAGATATGAGTCTAAAAGAATTGCTTAAATATCCAATTAACTAGTACACACCACTCAAGAGGTACCTACACAGCATCTATATATGCAAGCATCTATAGGCAGATACCAAATCGGGCACTTCACATAGATACTTGCTAAATAATGTTCAAAATGCTCCAGGGTTTAATCCCTCAAAATGATGTTGGTTCTTTTAAAATACACAAGCCTTATGTGCAGGGGTTGTTTTTGAAAGAGTTGTGGGTCAGGCATAACGGTTTTTTGCTAGTTATAATTTAACTGTGAAATACTCTGCCTGGAATTACCCCTGACAGCCACCCGGTCGCAGTGACATTGTAATTATGGAAATACCACAAGTGTTATTGCTGTGTTTTTTGGAATTACTTCTCATTTATTTTTATTTTTTCCTAAATTACATGCTCACCTACCCAAAAGAGCCGGGCAAGGGATCTGTATACCCTGGAGCTGTAACGTGAGCGCGGAGATACTTGATCTCAGTGATTTTTTGAAAATGAAATTCTGGCCTCATTTTACACGGGGAAGCAAAGTTAATCTGGAAGGTATTGAGAATGAAGGGTGTTATTTCCTAGAGGGTAGGAATTTAATTTGTTAAATATTAGCTTTTAATTACAGCTTATTTTTTATATAAAATAATATTTATAGTAAAGTCAGGGCAGATAGTCGATGGAATTTTCAAACCATCCTCTGGCCATTCTTTGCACAACGGATGATACAAAATAGTCTATCCTGTAGGAGTTTTAAAAATTGGAGGTTTAAGAGTATATTGCGCGTCTCTGTGTGTGTGTGTGTACAGACACAGGACAAATGCTAATGTTTAGTACTAAGCAAGGGAGAGGAAGACTTAGAATGCCACAATCTTTACAACAATAGACTCAAGAGCAGGGATAGATTCTGTATCTCTTGCTGACATGGAGTAGGATCTTATTCTGCAAATTGTCCCTATGAAATCTATTGGACAATATGCAGAGTTAAGGTGCTTCTCAACCTTAATATGAATGGCAGAGTCTGGCTTTAGTAACAACACTATTGTCAGCTTGTCTCTTAGGGGGCCATTACTGCAGAACCCTGTAGTGTTATTTTTTACAAGGGTAAATACAAACTATGGGAAGGAGCAAAATTGCTCTCAAAACTGGTTCCCAATATAGTTTGAAGGGTTTCAATCGCAATACACTGAGGTAACTAGAAGGGGTTCAATTTGAACTGACCCCGGGCATCACAGACTGAATTGTTAGTGCCCCACAAGGTCATTGAGCCCAACCGTCTCTCCTCGTCCCCCATCCCAAATCTAATGTCAGCAGAACTGTAGTAAAATAGACAATGTGTGTCTTTGTGTCAATACACCAGCATCTGTTTGTCACTGAACTGTTTTGGTATGATGATGATGTTCTAAAACCTTAGACAAACTTTTTTGCCTATGTGTTTGAAACTCCTTTCCATGCTGTAAGAAAAGCAAATAGCTGGAGCAATTATCAAGCTGCATGGCTTGGATGTGCATATTTGAGCTATGATTTACTGCACATGTGGAGTGTTTCTCAGTATTTCTGAACAGCTAGTACTAAATTGTTCTGAGCTGTGAGGTGAAGAACCCAAACAAACCCTTATCTCTTAACAGACCCCTATGAATGAGCCAGTCTTCAGCTGGTGTAAAGCAGCCTCCTTGTATTGACTTGAGCTGACACCAGCTGAGGATCTGTGCATAAATATTTAAAGGTCTTTGGTAAGGAATATTTCTTTGTTTCATATGTAAAATGCATGATTCATTTTTCCTGAGCTCTTTTTCTCTGCAACTATCATGGCTCCAGTAAACGAAAAAATATCATTTTCTCTTTTAACCTTATTTTGAATATGCCCTTTTGCCAACAAATTCAAATGGATACACATTTTTTTAGGCAGCCATTTTGCAAAATTTCAGCTGGCTAGTTGATGCAGAGGTCTCTAGTTATCTGTGAATCACTCCAGACATGGGGGAGCTACAAACATCTACGTTATTTTCCATTCTGTTTTATCTAGATTCCTGTACTTGCGCCCATTCATGGTGGCACTGGAACTATCTTTATCGTTGACAAGATACAATACAACTTTAGGGGCCAAGCCAACAAATCCCTACTCCAGTGAGTCGTTTTTCCTCTTGTGAGTTGTTCCATTGCCTTGATCAAAACTACTTGCTTGAGTAAGAACTCCTTGATGGTGTAAGAGTTTGTAGAAATGGCCTTTGTTTTGTATAGCATTTTTCATACAAGCCATATCCTAATATGCTTTGCAAAGTACTAAAAATACAGGGCCAGATTCTCTACTAGTGTAAATGGGCACAGTTCCATGGAGTCCAATAGATTTTTGTCCACTGACACCAGCACGGAATTTGGCCTATAGATAAAATAATAGCAGAGGAAGAGAGAAATTCAGAAGTGTAGCTGAGGAAGAAGAATTTTCAGCTGAGAATGGAAAGGAGGTGGCATGTGCACTGTATAGAGAAACTTGTACAGAGTCACTAAAAGCATGGTAGAGCGGCTGTGAATTTGGCTTAGCCTGCTGTTGGCTTAACAATATCAAAAACTTGTGTTGTGAATTAAAAGCCCTAAACATCTTTCACTCCAAACAATGGAACTCAGTTTATTTTTATGTATTTATTTATTATGTGGGAGCAAGGGGATTTGTTCTAATCTTTAACCTCGGTAATGGATGTTGACTTTTATATCCAGGACAGCTCTTCTTTTTTTAAAAAACAACATTACATAAAGGCTGGGATCTAACCATCTGCCACGGGCACTGAATACTGTATTCCTGAAAAACAGATTTCTCATACTTGCCAGGGTGCCATTTCAGTTCCCTTAAGACCAATTGGATACAGAGGGCCTGATCTTCCTGTTCCTTACACCAGTTTTACACTGATGTGACTACACTGACTTCCATGTAGTTGCTCCTGATTTACACCAGTGTACAATAATGAGGGCTAAAACTGGCATCTGGAATAACACGTAAAGTTGCTTTTAAAATTGTAACACAATGTAACACATTGTATAAACACATTACAATCTTAGAAATGATGTGCTATGTTGTGATTGTCTCATTTGTGTTTTATAAGGGGGAAAAAAATCTCATAGGCCCAAATATTTCTGTCCTCCATAAACGGGTGTAATGAATTAAAATGAACATGTGTAGCTCAGCATATGTTTATCTGGATGTGTCCAGTAGATTAATTCCGGCCTTTCACCTCTAGGTCCTAAATACTAAATAAAAGGAGTCTATTCTGTTTGCAATTGCCTAACATAGGAATAAAGAGACCTTCTTTTCATTTACTGTCTCTCATTTAACTGTTTGGAGACCATAGCTAGAAAATATTTGCAGATAAGGAAATTATCATTATACGTGATCACTTGCAGTTCAGAATTATAGAACTATAACAACAAATCAATCGTCTGGACCAACGCTGTCTAAAAATACCACCTAGCCACCAGGAGCCTAGTCTGCTATACTGGACAGCATGGACAGTTTTAAGAAACTAAACTCCCAATATATGTTAAAATCAACTCTTTGAACATAACTGTGTGGAAGATTTATTTGCTAAAAACATTACTACTGGCTAAAGCATTTCAGCATCAAGAAATGGGAAACTTCCCGGTAAAGGCAAATTCTGCAGTCTATGTGAACAGAAACCGAATGAAGCATTAACTTCAATTGATGCACTTGAATGGTAGAGGAATGAACAGTTGGAAAGAGGTATAAAAGTCTGGTGCAGCATGCACTGTGAAAGTATGTTAGAAAAGTACATCCAGCAGTGACTATTTTGTAAATTAACGTTGACAAAGAAATTAGCATAATTTATACTTAAAATAGTTTATAATTATTGTTGCTACCGTATAGCAGGACACTTTCATTTTAAAACGTACCTACTAAAATATGAGGTTCAATCCTGCAAGGTGCTGAGCACTCTAGTCTGTTCAGTATGTGCTTAACTTTAGGCATGTGAATATCTCACAGTGGGACTGGGCTAGATCCTGGCTCACCCTGAGTAGCTGGGCAAGGCAAGAAAAGAGAATGCAAAAAGTCCCTGCATTAACCACAGTATGACCGAGAAGTTCAGTGCTTGTACATGGCGAGAACCATGGTTGCATCACCCACCCAAAAGGCATGGGGAGAGATAAAGGGAAGGCATACCCCTTCATCTCTATCCGAAGGTGACAGAGCCCCCAGTGTTGTATGTACTCCCCAGTAGGAATTCTTCCCCAGGAATGCCTGCTGCAGCCTGGTCCCTCCAGACATCCCATGGTTGTAATACTCAGCCTAGTCCACTCCGTGCAATCATCTACAAGCCAGCAGAGCTCTGAAGCCCTGGAGTCTGAAGATCCTTATTTTGAGTTGTTTGGTTGTTTATTTGCCTTGTGGTAGCACCTAAAGGCGCAGGCAAGAGCCAGGATCCCACTATGCTAGGCACTGTACGCATGTATAACAAATGACAGTCACTGCCCCCAAAGTTCTAGGGAAGATTATAATATGTGTCTTTAAAAGAAAGAGAGAAAGAAATTAAATGTAAAAAGTATGTTTTGAGCATGTTGAAGTTGCCTCTTGATGCAAGCAGGATATGGTAAAGTTAAGGATGAATGACCATCCTTAACTCTGTCTGCTCCTGCTCCCACTAAAGTCAATAACAAAATGACCATTGATTTCAACAGTGCAGGATCAAGCTCTATTTTAGTATGGTTAAAGCAGTCAGCTTCACAATCAGATATTAATTCTCATATAATACCGTCTAATAGCTCATTTTTTCCTGCAGTCTTAGATAGACCTACTATGTGATATTCTGAATATAGACAGAGCCCACCATGAAAGTCATTTACAGGAAAGTACAAAGCAAACTGTACTGGCACAATATATGATGGATGAAGCGTAACACAGAGTAGTAGTGAAAATGTGCTTGCAAATTGGTTTAGGAATTAAATTACAATATTAACTCTTCCCGTGACTACATCACTGTCAATTGTGCTTCATTGATACATCTTACTATGTAAATACTCTCTTTTTACTTAATATAACTAAATATTTAGCATCTAGAAATATGTCATCCACCAACAGCTATGTGAATTATTTGAGCTTGATATCAAAGTTGCTCTTACACTCTGGGTTGAGAATATTGTAGGTGTGAATTCTCATTCCAATGCTAGGGGAAAGTCAAAAGAAAATGTATTTTGCACAATTTTGGCTGATTCATAGAATCATAGAATCATAGAATATCAGAGTTGGAAGGGACCTCAAGAGGTCATCTAGTCCAACCCCCTGCTCAAAGCAGGACCAATTCCCAGCTAAATCATCCCAGCCAGGGCTTTGTCAAGCCGGGCCTTAAAAACCTCCAAGGAAGGAGACTCCACCACCTCCCTAGGTAACGCATTCCAGTGTTTCACCACCCTCCTAGTGAAATAGTTTTTCCTGATATCCAACCTGGACCTCCCCCACTGCAACTTGAGACCATTGCTCCTTGTTCTGTCATCTGCCACCACTGAGAACAGCCGAGCTCCATCCTCTTTGGAACCCCCCTTCAGGTAGTTGAAGGCTGCTATCAAATCCCCCCTCATTCTTCTCTTCTGGAGACTAAACAATCCCAGTTCTCTCAGCCTCTCCTCATAAGTCATGTGCTCCAGACCCCTAATCATTTTTGTTGCCCTCCGCTGGACTCTTTCCAATTTTTCCACATCCTTCTTGTAGTGTGGGGCCCAAAACTGGACACAGTATTCCAGATGAGGCCTCACCAATGTCGAATAAAGGGGAACGATCACGTTCCTCGATCTGCTGGCAATGCCCCTACTTATACAGCCCAAAATGCCGTTAGCCTTCTTGGCAACAAGAGCACACTGTTGACTCATATCCAGCTTCTTGTCCACTGTGACCCCTAGGTCCTTTTCAGCAGAACTGCTACCTAGCCATTCGGTCCCTAGTCTGTAGCAGTGCATGGGATTCTTCCGTCCTAAGTGCAGGACTCTGCACTTGTCCTTGTTGAACCTCATCAGGTTTTTTTCTGCCCAATCCTCTAATTTGTCTAGGTCCCTCTGTATCCGATCCCTACCCTCTAGTGTATCTACCACGCCTCCTAGTTTAGTGTCATCTGCAAACTTGCTGAGAGTGCAGTCCACACCATCCTCCAGATCATTAATAAAGATATTAAACAAAACCGGCCCCAGGACTGACCCTTGGGGCACTCCACTTGAAACCGGCTGCCAACTAGACATGGAGCCATTGATCACTACCCGTTGAGCCCGACGATCTAGCCAGCTTTCTATCCACCTTACAGTCCATTCATCCAGCCCATACTTCTTTAACTTGGTGGCAAGAATACTGTGGGAGACCGTATCAAAAGCTTTGCTAAAGTCAAGAAATAACACATCCACTGCTTTCCCCTCATCCACAGAGCCAGTTATCTCATCATAGAAGGCAATTAGGTTAGTCAGGCACGACTTCCCCTTCGTGAATCCATGCTGACTGTTCCTGATCACTTTCCTCTCCTCTAAATGTTTCATAATTGATTCCTTGAGGACCTGCTCCATAATTTTTCCAGGGACTGAAGTGAGGCTGACTGGCCTGTAGTTCCCCGGATCCTCCTTCTTCCCTTTTTTAAAGATGGGCACTACATTAGCCTTTTTCCAGTCATCTGGGACCTCCCCCGATCGCCATGAGTTTTCAAAAATAATGGCTAATGGCTCTGCAATCTCACCCGCCAACTCCTTTAGCACCCTCGGATGCAGCGCATCCGGCCCCATGGACTTGTGCACGTCCAGTTTTTCTAAATAGTCCTGAACCACTTCTTTCTCCACAGAGGGCTGGTCACCTTCTCCCCATGCTGTACTGCCCAGTGCAGCAATCTGGGAGCTGACCTTGTGCGTGAAGACAGAGGCAAAAAAATCATTGAGTACATTAGCTTTTTCCACATCCTCGGTCACTAGGTTGCCTCCCTCATTCAGTAAGGGGCCCACACTTTCCTTGATTTTCTTCTTGTTGCTAACATACCTGAAGAAACCTTTCTTGTTACTCTTAACATCTCTTGCTAACTGCAACTCCAAGTGTGATTTGGCCTTCCTGATTTCACTCCTGCACGCCTGAGCAATATTTTTATACTCCTCCCTGGTCATTTGTCCAATCTTCCACTTCTTATAAGCCTCTTTTTTGCATTTAAGATCAGCAAGGATTTCACTGTTTAGCCAAGCTGGTCGCCTGCCATATTTACTATTCTTTCTACTCATCGGGATGGTTTGTTCCTGCAACCTCAATAAGGATTCTTTAAAATACAGCCAGCTCTCCTGGACCCCTTTGCCCTTCATGTTATTCTCCCAGGGGAGCCTGCCCATCTGTTCCCTGAGGGAGTCAAAGTCTGCTTTTCTGAAGTCCAGGGTCCATATTCTGCTGCTCTCCTTTCTTCCTTGTGTCAGGATCCTGAACTCGACCATCTCATGGTCACTGCCTCCCAGGTTCCCATCCACTTTTGCTTCCCCTACTAGTTCTTCCCTGTTTGTGAGCAGCAGGTCAAGAAAAGCTTTGCCCCTAGTTGGTTCCTCCAGCACTTGCACCAGGAAATTGTCCCCTACGCTTTCCAAAAATTTCCTGGATTGCCTGTGCACCGCTGTATTGCTCTCCCAGCAGATATCAGGGTGATTAAAGTCTCCCATGAGAACCAGGGCCTGTGATCTAGCAACTTCTGCTAGTTGCCAGAAGAAAGCCTCGTCCACCTCATCCCCCTGGTCTGGTGGTCTATAGCAGACTCCAACCACGACATCACCCTTGTTGCTCACACTTCTCAACTTTATCCAGAGACTCTCAGGTTTTTCTGCAGTATCATACCGGAGCTCTGAGCAGTCATACTCCTCTCTTACATACAACGCAACTCCCCCACCTTTTCTGCCCTGCCTGTCCTTCCTGAACAGTTTATATCCATCCATGACAGTACTCCAGTCATGTGAGTTATCCCACCAAGTTTCTGTTATTCCAATCACATCATAGTTCCCTGACTGTGCCAGGACTTCCAGTTCTCCCTGCTTGTTTCCCAGGCTTCTTGCATTTGTGTATAGGCACTTAAGATAACTCAATGATCGTCCCTCTTTCTCAGCATGAGACAGGAGTCCTCCCCTGTTGCGCTCTCCTGCTTGTGCTTCCTCCCAGGATCCCATTTCCCCACTTACCTCAGGGCTTTGGTCTCCTTCCCCCGGTGAACCTAGTTTAAAGCCCTCCTCACTAGGTTAGCCAGCCTGCTGGCGAAGATGCTCTTCCCTCTCTTCGTTAGGTGGAGCCCGTCTCTGCCTAGCACTCCTTCTTCTTGGAACACCATCCCATGGTCGAAGAATCCAAAGCCTTCTCTCCGACACCACCTGCGTAGCCATTCGTTGACTTCCACGATTCGACGGTCTCTACCCCGGCCTTTTCCTTGCACAGGGAGGATGGACGAGAACACCACTTGCGCCTCAAACTCCTTTATCCTTCTTCCCAGAGCCACGTAGTCTGCAGTGATCCGCTCAAGGTCATTCTTGGCAGTATCATTGGTGCCCACGTGGAGAAGCAGGAAGGGGTAGCGATCCGAGGGCTTGATGAGTCTCGGCAGTTTCTCCGTCACATCGTGTATCCTAGCTCCTGGCAAGCAGCAGACCTCTCGGTTTTCCCGGTCAGGGCGGCAGATAGATGATAACCTTGTTCGGATTCTAGAGGAAGCTTTCTGCCATCTTCTTGATCCTGAAGAGAACAGTAATGTATAGGCCTGTTTATGCTAAGGAAAAGAATATGTCTCACAAAACCATGAGACCATCCTCCTTGGGTCAGAGACAGGTGGAAAACTGGCAATTCTTGCAATGAGACCAGTAAATATGGCTGAGATTGTGACCACATTGAAATCAATGGCAAAACTCCCAGTGACTTCAGTGGGGCCAGAATTTCAGTCTATAGATTTCCACCTTCAATAGTGGCTGTATATATCCTTATCTGTGGTCAAAGAGAGAAAAAATCAAACCTAGGATGGGGGGCAAAAAATGGTGCAGATTATTCTTTTGCTTTGGCCTTAATTTTTTTTTTTTTTTTTTTTTTGGTATTAGCTCCACTTTAGTAGTCATTAATGCCTCATCTTCTGTTATCTCTGGACTTGAGTGTCTCTGGGATTGGGTAATGCGGTACAGAACCGATCACTGTTTCAAATTCTACCTAGGACTAGCCAGAAGTCGTTAACAGCTAATTAGGGTCCTGTGCCTATATAAAATGAGAAGGGCATGCTATCCTGTGGATGGGTGTCCACCTAAGAACAGTCATCCATGTTGGCCATATCAGCATAGAAGCTAGTGATTGATAATTCTAACCACCTAATCTCCTCTCACACTGTCACAGGTATTCCATTTGCAACAGGCCAACACAGTTTGGCTGGGTGGTATGGAGAACATCACTGCTACTGCACTTCCTTAGAGTTGCTAGTCTGGCACCTTTTGTGAGCACTGAATCCACCCTGAACCTTGTGAATCTCTAATAAAAAATATACCACACATACATGCTCTGAAACAAAGTAAACAACCCAACAAAACCCCAATAGCCAAATACTTCAAAAAAGATGGTAATATTCATATGCTTAAAGTTAAGCACATGTTTAAGTGTTTTGCGGGACTGGGGCCTATATTAATTGGCCAACACATTTTACCACATGAGCAAGATACTTTATGTCAAAAATGCCAAAAGCACTCTGGGGTTATAATGATGGCTTCTTGTTGTGGTTTGGCAACAAATATAAGGTAAGAATGTGTCTTTTATTGTATTTATATGCCAAGGGAAAATATTTAGCATGGCTTTCAAGACCCCTTTTATTGTGACGTTATTATGAGAAAGAAATGTTTGTCAAAAAAAGAGGAAAAACTCATGAATCATAAAACTTTTCTGCTAGTTTCAAAATTGTCAAGGTAGATGATTTGGAATGATCACTTTTAAAGAATCCCCCCACCCCATCTATTCCAACTGCAATTTTTGGCTCAATTGCTTAGCACAAGTATCAGACCACACCATATTCATTGAGTCTTCTTGTCAAACATAGGCACAGAGCTCCTATTTTATGCAAGCAAATGCCAGATGTGTGTGTTCGAATCAGGTCAAGTTAGGAATCTAACTTGTTGTTTGTAAAACATATCCTGTAAAACTGCCTTTAATTTAGCTTTTTTTTAAAAGCATCATGTGCTTGAACTCTAAGTTGCTCTCAAGCATCTTTCTAAAAAAAAAAAAAAAGTGTTTACACTCTAAATGCATCGTGTTTAAAATCTGTGTGGTGTAATGTGTAAAACTTGGTAAAAGATACCAGTGCAAAGAGGAGATTAAACACATACACACACACACACAACTTTTTACTTAAACCATCCGTAGGGTCACACACCCAATTTGAGCAACCCTCATCCTTCTTGACCCTATCCTCTCCTTACTGATGTAACCCTCTGCTCACAATGTGCTGTGTAAAATTAGGTCCTGATTCTGATATCATTACTGGGTGTTAGTCCCACTGAAGTAAATGGGTTTCTCACAATAGTAAATATTCTTTCTGGCAGAAAGAAGTTGCAGGATTGGACCCATAGATTATCAGTTTTTCAGAGACCTTTGTCTTTTTATTCCTTCTGTAATGTACCTAGCATATATGGGCCACTACAAACTAATCATTATTATTATTAATAATAAAATACAGACTCTTCAGTAAATAAGGGCTGAATTCCACTTGTGGTTGCACTGGTGTGCAACTCTTATTGGAGTTACTCTGAATATTCTGTCTTTAGGCCAGTGTGGGGAGGGGCAGAATGTGTCCTGACTCAGCCATATTAGAGTTCAGTGATGCTGGATCCCTGCCGCACCCCCCTGACTTGAAGTAGTAATAACCAACAGCATATACATGGTTTCCATTATCAGCACCCCCACTGTAAAAATTGTTCCAGCACCCCAGTGAGAGTTACACGTCTCTTTCACTTCAAACTTCTCAAGATTTTTTTTCCTTTGAAAAGAACGGTTTTATTTTATTTTAAAAGGCAATAAGATTATGCTACATAACACAACTGATTACTTCATAAAGTTTTAAGATGGACTCTAATTGAGAAGACTTCATTCTCCCACCATTCTAGAAGGGAAATTGCCTCTAGGCATGTTAACACTAGAAGGAGATTACAATAAGAGCTAACGCAGTACCAAAGACATACCAGGCCCATAGACTCAATGGAAAGTCTGTCTTTCAATAATTACATAGTACGGATGCTATAAATAAAATCAATCCTACATTTTCCTGCTTTCTACTCATATATATTGATCTGTAAAACATTGCGTGCCTGAGGTGGATTTCACTATTTGCTATTTGAATGACTAATAGATCAAAATGATCACTTTTTAACAGTGGTGCTGGAACTGGGGGTGCTGCTGTACACCCTGGCTTGAAGTAGTAATAACAAACACCAAATACATGGGTTCCAGGGTTTCCATCATCAGTACCCCCACTATAAAAATTGTTCCAGCACCCTTGCTTTTTAATGTTTTTTTTTTATTTTGGGCCATTGATTTTTCCTTTTTTCCAGTTTTACCTACCTAGGAATTACTTTACAGATGTTCCCAGTTTATTATCGGGGGGTAGCCGTGTTAGTCTGTATCCACAAAAACAATGAGATGTCCGGTGGCACCTTAAAGACTAACAAATTTATTTGGGCATAAGCTTTCGTGGATAAAAATCCCACTTCTTCAGATGCATGGAGTGAAAATTACAGATGCAGGCATTGTTATACTGACACATGAAGAGAAGGGAGTTCCTTACAAGTGGAGAACCAGTGTTGACAGGGCCAATTCAATCAGGTTGGATGTGGTCCTCTCCCAATAATTGATGAATTATGTGTCAGTATAATAATGCCTGCATCTGTAATTTTCACTCCATGCATCTGAAGAAGTGGGTTTTTTACCCACGAAAGCTTATGCCCAAATAAATTTGTTAGTCTTTAAGGTGCTACTGGACTCCTCATTGTTTTTCCCAGTTTATTGTTAATCTAGCCCATTTAGGAGAACCATGCAAGAGTCTATTGCTAATACCATGCAAAAGCAAATACTGACATATAGGTCCTTTTCTTTTCTGTTTCCTTTTCTTCCTAGTTTGTTTTTTTTTTTCAAAAAAGCATTAACATAATAGACTAATTAAATACAATAATTACATCCAGTATGCACAGCATGCATGCAAAATATAATGAGAAGAATCAGGGGAAGCAACATGTACACACATGCATGCATCCTTAGTGAAAGTAACCATATCTTGCTTATGACAATATCTCAGACACAGATCATTTAGCATACATGATTTTAACACTCCCAATAAAAATGGGAGTGGTAAATCTTAAACATTGAACCTAGGCATATCAACCAACCCTTAATAATTAGTCCTAATCCCCAAAGAGAACTGACCAGACTCCTCCAACCTGTTGTTCAATTCATATATTCCCCCACTGGAGCTTATTAGCTCACTCATCCCTGTGTATTAGTGTGGTATGTTTAACCTCATTGTGGCGTGCTAGTTGTGTAAGATAGGTGCCTTTGCAATAATATAGGCTTGCAGTTAAAATATATTAGCCTTAGAATTGGTGTTTGTGGGCAGCCACATGACCAAAGATGAAAATCACTATATCTCAAAATGTATATAATTACATTGTATTTTAATATTTCCCTCTAGAATACTGAACTACTACTACTAATAATAATCTAATAATGATACTGCAACATGCCCAGAACATGTGAACCCATTGTGCTGTTTGAAGCCACATCTCTCTTTCAAGTATCTGTTCCCCACCCCACCCCACCCCACCCCACCCCTGTTTGCCATTGTCATAATGGATTTGTCAAGAACAAATCATCCCTTATAGCTTTCTTTGACAGGCTAACAAGCCTTGTGGATAGGGGGAAATGATAGATGTGGTGCAACTTGACTTTAGTATGGCTTTCGATACTGTCTCGCATGACCGTCTCATAAACAAACTAGGGAAACACAACCTAGATGGAACTACTATAAGGTGGGTGCATAACTGATTGAAAAATCATTTGAAGAGAGAAGTTGTCAGTGGTTCACAATCAAGCTGGAAAGGTATATAGAGTGGGGCCCCGCAGGCATCAGTTCTGGGTTTGGTTCTGTTCGATAACTTCATCAACGATTTAGATAATGACAGAGAGAGTACACTTATAAAGTTTGTGGACAATACCAAGCTGGGAGGGGTTGCAAGTGTTTTGGACGATAGGATTAAAATTCAAAATGATCTGGACAAACTGGAGAAATGGTCTGAAGTAAATAGGATGAAATTCAATAAGGACAAATGCAAAGTACTCCATTTAGGAAGGAACAATTAGTTGCACATATACAAAATGGGCAATGACTGCTTAGGTAAGAGTACTGTGGAAAGGGATCTGTGGGTCATAGTGGACCACAAGCTAAATGTGAGTCAACAGTGTAATGCTGTTGCAAAAAAAGCAAACATTGTTCTGTGATGTATTAGCAGGAGTTTTGTAAGCAAGACACGAGAAGTAATTCTTCTTCTCTACTCTGCACTGATAGGGCCTCAACTGGAGTACTGTGTTCAGTTCTGGGCGCCACATTTTTGGAAAGATGTGGACAAATTGGAGAAAGTCCAGAGAAGAGCAACAAAAACGATTAAAGGTCTAGAAAATATGACCTGTGAGGGAAGATTGAAAAAATTGGGTTTATTTAGTCTTGAAAAGAGAAGACTGAGAGGGGACATGATAACAGTTTTCAAGTACATAAAAGCTATTACAAAGAGGAGGGAGAAAAATTGTTATCCTTAACCTCTGAAGATAGGACAAGATGCAATGGACTTACATTGCAGCCAGAGTGGCTGAGGTTGGACATTAGGAAAAACTTCCTAACTGTCAGGTTGGTTAAACACTGAAATAAATTGCTTAAGGAGGTCGTGGAATCTCCATCATTGGAGATTTTTAAGAACAGGCTAGACAAATACCTGTCAGGGATGGTCTAGATAATACTTAGGCCTGCCATGAGTGCAGGGGACTGGACTAGATGACCCCTCAAGGTCCCTTCTAGTCCTATAATTCTATGATTCTATGATTCTTTGGTTTTACTTTGGATTTTAAAAAATGATCTTCATTGGAATGAATTAATTTCAGTTGTAAATCTATGGTGGAAGATATAAGAATAGTACATATCTGGATCTAAGTAAATCCCAGAGATCCCAGTCAGGATAGGGGCCCCATTGTGTTGGGTAGCTTATGAACAAAATATAAGACAGTTCCTGCCCCAAAGAACTTACAGTCTAAGGCCCAGATCCTGCAAAGACTTAAGCACATATTTCACTTTATGCACTGTGAGTAATCCAACTGAAGTGGGATTGAACACAATGAAGGGGGAACACAAGGGTCACAGTGATAGCTTGTAGAAGCCATTTGTGGTGCTGATGTTTGCAAAAGTATTGGCCACAATTATACATCACCCTAACACTCTCCATAGGTATGTGAGATGGGGTGTATTGACTGGCATGGCCTACCCTTAAGGGGGAGTTCCTGGCTCAACCATGCTATTCTTGGCCATTCAACCTTTTCTGCCTTGTTTCTGTGTCAGTGCATCATGGATTAATGCTGCTTAACCGCCTTAGCTTATGGGACATTTACTCACTATGTACACACCACACACATACACAAAGAGATTGCTGACAGTTGCAGAGATAGCATGTGCATGTAATGATGTCCCTGGTTGGATCATCTGCAGAGACTAAATTTGGGATTTATGGATCTAAAGGCATGTGTCTCAACTGCTTGAGCTAACAGAGCAGGTGCACTCTCTTGGAAGCAGTGGTGGACTCATAAATCTCTTGTATGTTCCAGCACTTGGTGGGGGGGGGAGAACGACAAAGGCCCATACTAGGTTACATGCAGTAACTGCCGAGCATGTTGACTACCCCCATCTGGCCATAGATCGCACTATCTGTCCACAGAGACATCCTGGATCCTTTTGAATGCTTTAGCAGTGAATGTAGCAAAGCACCGTATCATTTAGGCCTCAATCCTTCAAAGACTTGTCCATGAAGTCAAGGCTCTGCTGATGTCAATGGAACTATTCATGTATGTAAAGTTAAGCCCATTTGTAAGCCATTGCAGGATCAGAGCCTTAGCCTTTTTCCTCCTATGCAGCACCTTCTACATCCTATTCTGGCATAAGTTGCTGTTTTCACGTCCCCTCTATGGCATTCTAATAGCCTCTAGAATGAAAATGACAGTAATAATTTCATCAAATACTATAATTTGTCTGTTCTTTTACAATCCACATCTAAATTTCAAATGGCACTTGGATGGTTAATAAAAGCTATTGGGGTGGTTTTATTTGGAGACAATGGGCCTGATTCACTTACACTGGTTTTTGCTTCATTGTAACTTCTCTGACTTAAATGGAGTTACTCCTGATTTATACCAGAGTAAGTGAAAGGAATAAGGAAGGAAGCCAGGTCTATGGCTGATATGACTTGGTGTAAGTCCATTGAAGTCAACTAACACACCTGGAACCATAATGGGGATTGATAGTGAATCGTCACTAAGAAAAATATGAATAAATGTAGAGAATATTATACTTATCTTTAGTGCTGAACTCCTTATCAGTGGTGGTGACTGAAAAGATGATTTCATGGCATTGGAGTGAATCTGATAAAGTTTGGATAAGAAAGTTAAGTAGGGAATCCTTTTTAAGGTGTATCTGGAATATGGTTGGTGACAGGGTATGGAAGAAGACAGGGCTCCAGAGGAATTGTGGTTCCTTCAACAAGAGGTGTGTACAGAATGATGCTAGGACTCCCGCTTCATTGTTTCTGCATAGTGTGCGGAGAAGAGTGTTAATTGCACCTGATGTAATTTCTCTAGGGATTATTTTTGTTGTTATTTAAAAGCTCCTCACTCCTAGGAAGTTCCATGTTAACCTGCATTAAAATAACACTAAGACTGAAAAGTAAAGTTTAGAAATGACAACATTTGTTGTATGATACAGCACAGGCACCAACTCCATGGACCTGGAGCACCCATGGAAAAAAATAGTGGGTTCTGAGCTCCCTCTCTCCCCCACCAGCAGCCCCAAGGATCAGTTCCCCCTCTCCCCACCAGCCCTCCCGGCATGGGTGGGGGAGAGAGGGAGGGGAGTGGCAGGAAGGGGGTGAGAAGAGGCAGGGTGAGGTGGAGTAGGGGCAGGAAGAGGTGAGGCAGGAGTGAGGGCTTGGGAGAAGGGTAGAGTGGGAGTGAGGCCTGGGGTGGAGTGGGAGTTGAGCCCCCCCCCCCCCCCCGGAACTGGGTAAGTAGGTGCCTCTGTAATATAGTCTCTGATTATATGATCACGTATGTATGGTGAATGGTGAGTCAGGTAGAATTGGCCAGTCAGAGTAAATGAATTCGGAAGAAGCCTTGTTGGAACCACTACAGAGGTTGGAGGGTATATAGCAGAGGTGGCCAACCTGTGGCTCCGGAGCCACATGAGGTTCTTCAGAAGTTAACATGCGGCTCCTGGTATAGGCACCAACTCCGGGGCTGGAGCTACAGGCACCAACGTTCCAATGTGCCAGGGGGCGCTCACTGTTCAATCCCTGACTCTTCCAGAGGCCCTGCCCCCACTCCACCCTGTCCCACCCCCTCCTCTGAGCCTGCCATGCCCTCGCTCCTCCCCCCCCCTCCCCCACCCAGAGCCTCTTGCACACCACAAAACAGCTGATCGGGAGGTACGGGGCGGGAGGCGCTGGGGGCGGTGTGGGAGAGCTGATGGGGGGCTGCTGACGTATTACTGTGGCTCTTTGGCAATGTATATTGGTAAATTCTGGCTCCTTCTCAGGCTCAGGTTGGCCACCCCGGTGTATAGTGTATAAGATGTAGCCACCCAGCAAATAGCGAGGATAAAAATAAATACTGAACAGCTGCCTCATTTGCTGAGCACAATCCATCTTGTGCATTGAACAAGGATGGTTTGCTGTAGAGAAAATAGCACATGATCATATTAGCTATATATACACATACCACTCATAAATACATTAATATCAGGTACTTGGGGAGGTGGGGATATATTCTGGGCTCCAGACTCTCATAAGAATATAAGACATTTTAGAGTAAATTGCATTTCTGGCAACATAGGTTGGCTCACGAGAATTGTAAAGGAAGTAAATAAACTACTACTATTAATTTATATAGTTATAGCACCTTTCATGAGGATCTCAAAACACGTTACCACATATTAAGCCTCACAATACCACCGTGAGGCTGATAAAAAAAAATGTCAAATGGGTCAACTGAAGCACAGAGAGGTTAAGTGATTTACCAGAGGTGCCAAAGCCAGGATTAGTACCAAGAACTCCTGACTTCTCAGCCCATGTTCTAATCACTAGACCACCCTCTCTTCTGTAGAAACATCTAGAGATATACTGATTTTCACACTCTTGCAAGTCCCCAAAATCTAATCCAGCAAAGCACTAAAGCATAGACTTAATTTTAAATACAGGACTGCTGGCCTAAGCCTCTGAAAAGCATCAGAGAGAGAAATGTATACATTTTTGGAGAGGAAAAATATATGCTTGCAACACCATTGGACACCTTATCAACTGTGCCTAGAATTACCTGCATAACCAGGCTGTGTTCTGAGGATACCGTGGGGGCCTGGAAGGAATTCTCCTGCTGTAGGCTGTGGAGCAGCAACAAAGCATTTCTGTAGCCATTCATAGATTCAAGAACTGGAAGGGACCTCGAGAGGTCATCGAGTCCAGTCCCCTGCCTTCATGGCAGGACCAAATACTGTCTAGACCATCCCTGATAGACATTTATCTAACCTACTCTTAAATATCTCCAGAGATGGAGATTCCACAACCTCCCTAGGCAATTTATTCCAGTGTTTAACCACCCTGACAGTTAGGAACTTTTTCCTACTGTTCAACCTAAACCTCCCTTGCTGCAGTTTAAACCCATTGCTTCTTGTTCTATCCTTAGAGACTAAGGTGAACAAGTTTTCTCCCTCCTCCTTATGACACCGTTTTAGATACCTGAAAACTGCTATCATGTCCCCCCTCAGTCTTCTCTTTTTCAAACTAAACAAACCCAATTCTTTCAGCCTTCCTTCATATGTCATGTTCTCAAGATCTTTAATTATTCTTGTTGCTCTTCTCTGGACCCTCTCCAATTTCTCCACATCTTTCTTGAAATGCGGTACCCAGAACTGGACACAATACTCCAGCTGAGGCCTAACCAGCGCAGAGTAGAGCGGAAGAATGACTTCTCGTGTCTTGCTCACAACACACCTGTTAATGCATCCCAGAATCATGTTTGCTTTTTTTGCAACAGCATCACACTGTTGACTCATATTTAGCTTGTGGTCCACTATAACCCCTAGATCCCTTTCTGCCGTACTCCTTCCTAGACAGTCTCTTCCCGTTCTGTATGTGTGAAACTGATTTTTCCTTCCTAAGTGGAGCACCTTGCATTTGTCTTTATTAAACTTCATCCTGTTTAACTGAGACCATTTCTCCAATTTGTCCAGATCATTTTGAATTATGACCCTGTCCTCCCTCCCAGTTTGGTATCATCTGCAAACTTAATAAGCGTACTTTCTATGCCAATATCTAAGTCATTAATGAAGATATTGAACAGAGCCAATCCCAAAACAGATCCCTGTGGAACCCCACTCGTTATGCCTTTCCAGTAGGATTGGGAACCATTAATAACTACTCTCTGAGTACTGTTATCCAGCCAGTTATGCACCCACCTTATAGTAGCTTCATCTAAATTGTATTTGCCTAGTTTATCGATAAGAATATCATGCGAGACCGTATCAAATGCCTTACTAAAGTCTAGGTATACCACATCCACAGCTTCTCCCTTATCCACAAGACTTGTTATCCTATCAAAGAAAGCTATCAGATTGGTTTGACACGATTTGTTCTTTACAAATCCATGCTGGCTATTCCCTATCACCTTCCAAGTGTTTGCAGATGATTTCCTTAATTACTTGCTCCATTATCTTCCCTGGCACAGAAGTTAAACTAACTGGTCTGTAGTTTACTGGGTTGTTTTTATTTCCCTTTTTATAGATGGGCACTATATTTGCCCTTTTCCAGTCTTCTGGAATCTCTCCCGTCTCCCATGATTTTCCAAAGATAATAGCTAGAGGCTCAGATACCTCCTCTATTAGCTCCTTGAGTATTCTAGGATGCATTTCATCAAGCCCTGGTGACTTGCAGTCATCTAACTTTTCTAAGTGATTTTTAACTTGTTCTTTTTTTATTTTATCTGCTGAACCTACCCCCTTCCCATTAGCATTCACTATGTTAGGCATTCCTTCAGACTTCTCGGTGAAGACCGAAACAAAGTAGTCATTAAGCATCTCCGCCATTTCCAAGTTTCCTGTTACTGTTTCTCCATTCCTGCACTCTTGCTCTGCTGGGATAGGAGGGAAGCATGGCAGGTGGATCCACAGAATTGTATATCCACGGGCCTAGCCTGCTGCTCCCTGGGCCCCTCTCCACTGCCACAGAAAGAGAAGCCATGGGGCTTGAGCCTACCTCACATGGTGTGTGCAACCCAAGGTATCTTGGCCTTTTCCTCAGCCCCAGTGCACCAGAGTGTCACTGGCTGCACTGCAAAAAAAAGCCCTCTGAACACATGGTTGGTTTGAGTGGGCAGACTTTACTCATAAGCGTACAGTAGAAGAAATAACTTCTTGTGAGACTTGCCTCAGAGTTAAGTGAGCATGAATATCTAGTTAACTTTTACATCCACAGACTGGACAAGGGGGCTTCAAAGTAGATTGTGAGCTGAGTTACTTATTTAGATTTTTAAATTTGGCCGGGGTAAGGACTGTCTTTTTGTTGTGTGTGTACAGTGCCTCAACCTTGATTCCTAATGGGGGCCCCAAAGGCACTATCTCCATACAAAAAATAATTAATGAGGTAGTGCAGGAAGATAGTTGTTGTCCCATCCTAAAGTATAAAATGTCTAGCGTACAAATCAGCAAAGATCGCTGGGACCATAATCTGCCATTGAGTTTTAGCATAACTCCCATTAACTCTGATGAGTTTCAGACACACACAAAGCAATGGCACATTGCGACCCTTAGTTCCCCGCTTTGCCATTTCACTAACAGTGCTGCAAGCTTCGAACATTTTGAAGTTTACACACAATGTCTTGCAGGATAAATGTTAAATGTTGCCTCTTACACTCTTGCAGGGTCTGAAAGAATAAGACAGCTCTATAGACGGAGGCAAGTTTTATTACAACTACCTTATTAAATCTAAATTGTAATGGCATTCCAATTAGCTCATTGTTAGGAATCTTTCATGTTTGACTTTCATTTAGACTGATTACTGAAATAATGCAGACCCTGCATAAGTAATTGGCACAAAATAAAAGCATTTGAGCTGCAAAAACCCCTCTTGGAGGCTGAGCTCTTTAAAAAAAATATATAAATAAAAGCTTCCTATCTCTCCAAACTCATGAGCTGTCTCTGTTTGCCCCTAATAATGAGACAACCCATTGAGTCTCCTGTGGGTCTACTGGTATCACACTTGCTTTTTTACCTAGCCCTCTGTTCTCAGAAGCAGTGGGGAGGCCTCTTTCTCTTTTCTCTTCAAACTTGCATTCTCTGCTCCCACCACTGCAATCCTCTCTAGTGTGTTATTTATCCTGTTTAGTTGCGGATTCTCTCACAGCCAGCTCACACGCTAGCCTCGGTCTCTCCTTCTCTCTCCCATGCCTGTCCCCCCTCCCACAGCCACATGTTTAAGTCTCTCCAGGATCATGTAGGCAGCTGGGAACTTGCCTTTCAGTTTATTGGACTACTGTTCCTTGCAGATAAAGAATATTTTCCTTTGAACCTAGGCCTCCGTGAGCCTGACACAAAGCTAATGGGCAACGCTCGTTGCTAGTGTTCTGAGGGCTTGTTCCAAGCAGGATTATGCTAGTGCCCTGCACAGACCTCAAGATTGTGATTGCGTCCTGTGGCAGAAAGTCTGCCCGGAGTGGAGTGGAGTGGAGTGAAGTGACGAAAGTACCCACAACTCTTACTCCACAGGGGAACCCGGAGTCAGCCAGTCCAGCCCAAAAGAGGGTGATGCTGGTCAGGAAGACAGTCTGGCGAGGGCAGTCAGTGGATGTGCCACTGGCAGAGTCTCCAGGGGAATGCAGACTGCCATATGAGATGGATGGATAAACTGAGCCCTGAAGGCCTAGCCAATAGCTGGCTGTATATTGGATATGAAACGTATTATAAAGAACCTGCTGGCTCTGTGTTAACCATCAGGGCAACATCCAGCTAGTACAGGACTCCATAACTTCCATCGTATAGGAAAGGGAAGTTCTGTCAGAGGGAACCCGCATCTGCCTGTGACCAGGAGCAATTGGTCATAGGGAGAAGTCAGGGAACTAGCTGCAGAGGGAGGCCTAGCTATCAGGCAGACTGAAGGCTGGGACTGGAGGACCAGAGAACTTAGCAGAGATACACCCTATTGCTGGAACGGGGGCAGTGGTAGCCACTGCCGGAGGCCCCAAGGCTGTAATCTGCAGGCAGGAGCACAGTGTGAAGAGGTTACACCGGAACTCTGATATTTTCATCCTCCTGGACTGGACTGCCCATAGGGGCTGGGTTGGAAGGGAACTGTTGGTTTCTCCTCTCTTTTATATTTTGTTAAAGCAAGTCTGCCTCATGTGTTTGCACCTTCTATTTCTGGCAGCCTCAGTAAAGAAACCCTCTATTTAGTGTGAGAGGGTTTTGGGGAACTCTTTAAGGGCTGGAGTCTGGAAAGGCTAGAGCTTAGAGCACCCACAATGCCAGCCTTCAAGCTCATAGGACACTCAGCACACTACCAAATATCTAGGAGACTGCTGTATCACGGCATTTGCAGAGACACCCTGCACTGGGGTTGATTATAATACATCTACTGGGTTAACTATTGCTCTGATCATTCTGCTTGTGTGTTGCATCCCTGTCTCTCTCTTGTCTACTTAAAGTCTGAGCCAACTCCCATTGAAATCAGTGGAAAGTTTCCCATTGACTTTAGCAGCAAATGCATCAAGGCCTTCGACTTTAGAGTAGTGACTGTCTTTTACTAGGTGTATGTCCAACACTTAGCGCAATGGGGCCCAGTCTTGGTTGGGACCCTACTTTAGTCCACATACTAAATAATAAAGATTTACTAATAACTATAGCTCCATTTGAACATAGAGTGTTTTTGATGGGAGTTATTTCAAAATTGCAAATAATTAAGGTCCCAACTTAAGTCCATCCCTATTCCACAAAGCACTTAAACACATGCATAACCTTATAGTTAAGTGTGTGCTTAAGTGCTTTGCTGAATAAGGATGCTTTCCTGAACTGGGGTCTCAAGCTGTTCCATAGCTACAAGACATAACCACAGCTGTGTGTAAGAAAAGCCTTTATTGTGTGAGTAAGACAAATTCCCATGGATTGCTGTCTATTTTAAATTAACTCTGATTTTTTATGGGACTCTTTGAACCAGTAACCATCAGAGAAGTGTTAAACGAAGCTGGAAGTCATCTAGACATCTGTGTATTGTTGGGAATATTTATCCTGGCCACGTATTTGTAAACGTTTTATATTGGCTTGTCACGTTAAAATAACCAAGAAATCACTTTTGCATTAGTCGACGTTGCGTAAGTTACTCTGATCAGGCAAGTACAGATATGTTCCTTACTATCTGTCTGCAGTAATAAAGATGAAAAGTCTGAAGACATCCCAAACAAGTTGTAAACTAGCGCAAACAACTTTGAAATAACTAATTTCTTTTTAATGGGTAAAGGCTTGCTGGCGTCAGTGTGAATTAGCAACTCCGGCTGAAACCGCGGCTCTGTTGAAGTCAATGGGAGTTTTGAAATCTTCCTTCCTCTTCCCCACGTCTCAATTTTTCATACAAGGAGAGAGCACTGCCCCATGGTTAGAAGACTGGATCAGAATGAGGGCACCTGGATTCTAGTCCCAGCTATTGATTTATTTACATTACAGTAAACCGAACACCCATCCTAAGTTTTGGGAACCCTCAATAAACTTTAAAACACGTCTCACACAAAACAGTCAGACTCCAGCAGTTACCCCCAGATAACACTACCCTGGCAGAAACCTAAGTAAGAATTCAGGAAATCTCAATAACAAAATCACCGGAGTGCCTCTCCAGCCATTCCCTGGCGTTACCTATCTCCCAACTCCCTATGAGCCAGGATGAAGAACTGAGCTTTGAATCATGCCCTGAAAGTTAACAAGCTCAGGCTAATACAAACTAAAGTGGGAAGCAAGTTCCAAAGAAGAGAGGCCCTAACAGTGAATGCCCTGCTGGCAGGCTCCCATTTGTTTCAGACCAAATAGGTTCTAGCCTCTGCTGAAGGCAACTCAGAGGGAGAGAGGCAATCTCTTAGATAAGTAGATCCCAGGCCATTGAGGGCTTTATAGGTCAAAGCTCTGTGATCTTGAGTAAGTCACTTAAATTCTCCAGGTCTCAGCTTTCCCAAATGTAATAATTTTGCTCTGAGCAACTTTTTAAGTTGTTTTTCATCTTGCTTTCAAGATGCTCACTCGAGCTGGCTGAAAAATTAGAATTTTTTTAGGGGCGGGGGGTGGAATTGTGGAAATTTCAAACTTTTCAGCCAATGTTTTCTCCTTCCAAGAAGCTGCATATTTTACATTGCTCAGAAACTACTGGATTCCCTTTCGTTATTCTGTGCCCAATATCTTAGAATCACAGTGCATTATCACAACTTGGACCAAAAGCCTTCCCCACGATAGGCTTCCATTGTCCACATCATCGCAGTATCGGAGCTCCTCACAACCATTAATGAATGTATTCTCTTAGCACTCTGCGAGGTAGAGACTGATCCCCATGGTTACAGAAGGAACTGAGATACAGACTTGCCAAAGGCCAGAGAGGAGTCTGTAGCAGGGCCAAGAATTGAAGCCAGCTCTCCAGATCATTGCCTTAACCACCAGTCCACCCTTCCGACCTAGTTTCCAGGGCAGGAAAGACAACCAGTGAGTTAATAATCCATTCATATAGGGCCTGACTCTGCACGATGCTGAGAACTTTCAATTCACATAGGAATCAAGCTGGGCTTTGTGGCTGCTGAGAGCTCCCTGCCTGGCTGGAATGGGCCCTTAAAAAAAGAACAAACCAATGGACACACCATTTTAGGACTATAAAGCGGACATTTTCTTTTCCTTAATCCCAATACGCCTGGTTAGAGTCTCTTCAACCCTCTCCAAACAATTCCTTTCCCTCCTTGGTGTTTATATCCTCTGTGGTTTGGGAGAAAATTAAAGGGGGGTCAGTTGTTTTATACCCAACCTACACAAATTTCACTCTTTTACTATACCAGAGGGCTTCTCCTAATGAATACTTGGATCAGAGCAAGCTAGGGTGTAAATCTACCCCACACTAGACTAAGCAGCTGCGTACTAGGTATCCATATGGACCCTGCTGCCACGCACTAAAAGTTCTGTAGTGCGCTTTGATCTACACCGCTTTTAAGTGGGAGCAGATTAAAGCACATCTGGGAACATTTAGTGTGCGACAACAGGGTCCACACAGACAATTCGTGCACAGCAGGCTAGTTTGGGACATCCTTCTTCTCACAAACTATGTGTCCGTGTAAACAAGCCCAGAGTAAAAAAATCCATAGGTATCTTTGGACTTCATGGCTGTCACTCTGCTGCCCAACATGATTATTCAAAACTCCATTGTGACAGCACTGATAGGAATCATATTCTCCATGCTCCAAGAACACAGCTCCATACCATTTAAAGTAAAGAAGACTTTCCCTAGTTGTTAGCAGTACAGGGGCTATGACCACAGCTAATTTGTTCTGATTCCTTTCAGTAGAAGTCAATTGTACAAATAGCCAGACCATTATAATACTTATCTGCCCCAGTTAGTGTTATGAGGCCTGCAAAGTATTCTGATATAGTACAATGAAAGGAGTTACATAATGCAAAACATTATTATGTTTTTATATAAACAAAACCTTTATTAATGTCAATAGGAATTTTGCCTTCATAAGAAGAGCTGGCCTGAACCAGTCATCAATTAAATTTAATAACCAGATTTTAAAAAGTATTCTTGAGTCCATGAATCAAAAACAGCAAGTCAAGTTAAGCTGGGAAATGAAGGAAGATTAAGGTTTAGATTTCCAAAGATGACTATGGGATATAGCCACACAATTCTTATTGGAATGAATGTGAGCTGTGCAGCCAACATTTTAAAAATCTCAACCTAACAGTGCTACAGACAAAATGAATGCAGTTTCCATCTCTCTTTCAGTTTGTCATTTTGCTCTCCGGTGTCCTCACTGCAGACCCTCTGCTGCATGTGTTACGCATAAGCATTTACCACTAGCTAATTTCACACTTTGTTTTTGTAATTAAAAAGAGATAAAACACTGTGACCTAAATTAGGATGATTTTCTTTTGACAAACAGGAAACATCTGTGGAAATGTTTAAAGTTGGAATGATGGGTCTGGAAGAGGTAACTGGCTTTCAATTAAAAAAACTCTTCTGAACAACCTAGGTATGCTCCTACCTAAGTTTAATCAGAAAAGGAAAATGTATAAGGTTCTTCCTGCAAAATTATTCAGAGTAAATTCTCCCTGTTTAAAACTCAGAGGCTTTACAAAATGTATTTACATTTAATTAAAAAGTAGACACATTAGCCATTTTTCTATACTTTTTGCAGACCCTATGTTGGTTCAGAATTTCTCCATATGACGTTTAAAGATAATCTTTTTATAAATGATAAGATATTTAGACAGGGTTGCCTCTAACCCCAGGGCTTGATTTGCAAGCTTAATAAGTTCCAAACACATGATTAAGAACTGCAGAATAAGAAGGAAAAAGAAAACTGAATCAAGGAGTGTTCTGATATTTGATTAAATAATATACTGGAGCCATAGGGCTTCCATATTAAGAGACAAATTGTTTCCTTATTAATACACAGCATTGTCAGTCTCACCTATTTCAGAATTAGATCAGTTTCCTATCTATTGTGACAGACCCAGACCAATGGGGTACAGGAGTCTGGTAGAGAGCAAATATACTGGTCACTGGATGAGTAGTTTTCTGTTCCCTGAGTGACCAGCGCAGGGGCTGCACTAGAGTAATCAGGAACCTGCTAGAACCAGTTAAGGCAGGCAGGCTAATTAGGACACCTGGAGCCAATTAAGAAGAAGCTGCTAGAATCAATTAAGGCAGGCTAATCAGGGCACCTGGGTTTTAAAAAGGAGCTCACCCCAGTTTATAATGGGAGTGTGAGGAGCTGGGAGCAAGAGGTGCAAGGAGCTGAGAGGGAGAGGGTGTGTTGATAGAGGACCGAGGAGCACAAGTGTTATCAGACACCAGGAGGAAGTTCCTGTGGTGAGAATAAGGAAGGTGTTTGGAGGAGGCCATGGGGAAGTAACCCAGGGAGTTGTAGCTGTCATGCAGCTGTTACAGGAGGCACTATAGACAGCTGCAGTCCACAGGGCCCTGGGCTGGAACCTGGAGTAGAGGGTGGGCCTGGGTTCCCCCCCAAACCTCCCAATTGACCTGGACTGTGGGTTCTTCCAGAGGGGAAGGTCACTAGGCTGTTCCCCAAGCAAAAACATGGTGAATCTCTGAGGCAAGAAAATCCACCAATAAGCGCAGGACCCACCAAGATAGAGGAGGAACTTTGTCACACTATTTATACCGCACCCATCACCATGTATCAGTGCACCATACAAATTCTAAAAGTTATAGCTTAAATTTCCAGTAGTGACTAGTGATTTGGATGCCTAATATGAGATATCTTAAAAGGGGGCCTGAGTTTCAGAGTACAGATGCTCAGCCCTTCTGGAAATCACCCAGAATCACTAGTTACTTTTGAAAAGTAAAGTCCATGTTAATGAGGATTGTGGTTTATCTAATTCCCCCCGAATTGGGACCATTTATGTTTAACTAGTAGCTGAAAGTCCATGCTATTGTGTGGGTATCACAGTTGGGCCAAGTAATCCATCTGTGCAGTGTCTGACATACAATCAATGCAATTGTTGCATGCAAATTAGCTGGAAAGTAAGGGTGGTAACTGGCCGAGTTACCTCTGATATCACAATGGTTTAGGACTCTTAGCATGTCCTAGATATGTCCCTTGCAGCTGCAGTACACTGCATGGGTGCCATTTGTAAAGTCAAAATGGTTGATAACTTACAAATTGGGTGGTAAAGCTTGTGAAACCCAGTGATGATTGAAGCTGGTGATATTTGAACAAAAAGAGCCCTCATCCATGCTTGTAGCTTTTTAATGGCTTCACACTGACTCAGACTTTCTACGCTTCAGAGTGACAAACGGACTGGTCACAGTCCTGGAATCTTATTATATAGATAGTGGGAAAGCTCAGTCAAAGCGAATTTTACATTTATTTCTGAAACTAATGAGATTCATGGTCAGCCTAATCGCTATGGAAGTGAATTCTAGTCATTGGTCAAATACTAGGCAAGTTTGGTCTCCCACATTCACAAGTATCAACCCCAGTGGTTGGCAGCCCTGACATGGCACTTGTGGGAAGTCAGGGTTCCCCGAAATAAGGCAGGCTCTCTGATAACTCGCGCCGATTGCCAGGAAAGACTTTGGAGATTAGGATCGAAACCTTGCTCAGTGATGAGAGCAGAGCATTGGTTTGATGTGCTCTCCTCCGAGAACTACTTTGCTAAGTAAGCAAGTGCATTCTGAGCCAACAGAAGATTTTTAGGGTCAGTGTTTTGCAATAATAAAGCTTGAATGAGTTATCATTTTTATTAAAACACTAATTAATACCTAGATTACATTTTCACAATATAAGCACATACCCAAAGGGCCTCTGAGTTATGTAATACAGCAACAGAATATAATCTACAGTGGGAAAATAACAAGGTATTTTCATGTGGTGCACTGTGTGACACATGGTGCCTCGGGCAACCCTCACTGGAAATGCCAAGGTCAGGGCAGGCTGCTAAAGGGAGAGCAGATACTCCCAAGACTGGTGGATAACACTGAAGATAAACTCCTCAGCCAGTCACGAACTGAGCTTCTGATCCCACAGACTGGTTATCAAGAAGCAAAAGAGAAGTCACACAGCCCCCTTTCAAAAATCTTCCTGTCAGTTACAGATAATACAGAGGATTCCCATTTATACTTTTCTGGGACTGGGTTATAACATTACCCTGATTAAACATTGTTACCACATCATTATTAAACAACATACCAACATTCTGATAAACTGAAAAGACTCTATCTCCATCATTGATGTAGAGAGGAGCTGGGCTTCCAGGATAACACAGTTCCTGCTGTTCTATCATTTTAATTTGGAGTTTGTCTGGCAACTTCGGTCTCGGCTTGCAGCAGCTCCATTCACCTCCTGTGAGAGTCTCTCTCTTCAGTTTGCTTGGTTCTTTCCTCAGCTCGCCTGGCTCTCTCCTCAGCTGCTTTTTCCAGCCGGGCCAAGGCTTGCTTCTCTTGTATTCGAAGTTCTGCCATTTCTCGCTCATGCTCAAGACCCTGGCTCTCTCTCCGGGCTTGCAGTTTTGATTGTGGATCACTCATGGTGACTAACTTTAACCTTTAACACTCTCAGTTTTAAATTTCAAATTTGGAATAACGTGGGGTTCTGATCCCAAATCTGATTCTGTGGGTCCTGTTGACTACGCCAGTGTGACCCGTGGTGCCTGGGGCAGCCCGCACTGGAAATGCCATGATCAGGGCAAGCTGCAAAGGGGAAAGCAGATACTCCCAAGGCTGGTGGGTAACACCTAAGTTAAACTCCTCAACCAATCACAAACTGTGCTTCTGATTCCCCACATCAGTTATCAAGAAGCAAAAAGGAAATCACACAGCCCCCTTTATTGCATACCAGTTCTCTGGCTCCCAGGCAGCACCTAGATCCAGTACAATGAGAAATTATTAAAAAAAAACAACTCTGCTCACCTATACAAAATGTTCTTCTGACCCCAAAGGGGTCAGTATAGGTCTGGATCTGACCCCAAATACCACTCTGCCAGCCAATTCTTTTGTGTCTAAAACTAAAGGTTTATTATCAAGAAAAAAGAAAAAACAAGGAGAGAAATGCTAATTGGTAAAACAGTCACATACATACAAAGACTTCAAAGTCCATATATCAGGTTCCTAGCAGTACTGGTGAGTTTGCTGGCTTGAAAGTCCCTCTGGAACACATCCACAGCTTGGATGGGTCATTCAGTCCTTTGTGCAGAGCTTCAGTTTGTAGCAAAGTTCGTCCAGAGGTAAGAAGCAGGATCAGAGCCAATCCTTGGATACAGCGAATCGGGGCCACTGCCCCGGGCCCCGCACTTTGGGGTCCCGCAGGGAGGTGAGGTGGGAGTCAGGTGGGTGAGCAGGGTGAGGAGGGAAATGGGCAGGCGAGCAGCAGGTGGGCAAATGGGCAGGCGAGCAGAAGAATTGGTGGGGGGGGGTGAGGAGGAGCCCCCCTATCAGAACCTTTCCCTCCCCTCAGCGCCTCCTGCCCACTGGCACGCCCCGCTGATCAGCGCCTCCCCCTCCTTCCCAGCGTCTGCTGCAGATCAGCAGTTTCACTGCATCAGGAGGCACTGGGGGAGAGGAGCAAGGGTGCTGTATGTTGGGGGAGGGGGCGGAACGGGGCGGGAAGAGTTGGGCCAGGGGCGGGAAGAGTCAGGACAGGAGTGGGGCCTTGGGGGAAGGTGTGGCATGGGGATGGGGCCTGGGTGGAGCACTGAGGGATAGGTGCCAAGTTTCTAACGCCCCGGGCCCCACACCCTCCTAGGGATGGCCCTGAGCAGGACTGAACACAAAATGGAGAAGATGCAGTTGCCTTTTATAGTCTTTTGCCATGTGGCCTGTGCTTCCTTTGTTTCAAACACAAGCTGCCCAGCACATGGCTTGGAAGCCTTTTCTGCCCGTAGGCATGAGGTGAGTCATGCTGAGGCATGAGGTGTATCCCTTGCCTTCTTGCAATGGGTCAGTTTTATAGCTTATGGTCCTTAATGGGCCATCAAGCAGGCTAGGCAGTGCTGGTGCCAGACTGTCTGGGGGTGTCACCAGAAGCATAGGACAGGTTTGTAATACAGACTGACATACATATCTATAACCCCAAATACAAAGGTGATACAAACACCTATATGAGATTATCATATTTGGCAAATTATAACATTTTTGAAGATATCTTACAAGGCATATCTGGAATAACTCATTGCAGTTTTACAGTGTTGGTATTCATAATATCTTCAAGTGTCCCACAGATTCCATAGAGCATCATACCAAGACATGCCCATGTATTGTGCTTAAAGCTGTCCAAGTGATGAGTATGTGTGAGGGATATTGGACCAGAGCATCTCATAACAAAACACAAAATGACTTAAATTGAAAGGAAAGACAGGTGAGGGGAAAGGACAAATTGTTCATCTCTTGTTCCCAACACAGTAAGTCACATGTAAATTCAGAGATCAGTAACCTTCCTATGGAGATATAGCACCATAGAACAAGGGTCTGATGGGATGCACCTCTGCAAATGTGTAACATGATACAGTGCACATAATATTGTCTAAGTAATGTACCCACAGCACTGAACAACTCGAGGGGGTACTGGTGACATTTATTTAAGTACAATGCAATGATTGAGCAAATCATGGGAAATATATAGTCCTTGAAAGAAAGTAATTCACTAAAGTCTGTTTTAACTTCCATTATTTAGGTTGAAATCTGCTTTGGAAAAATAGTCATCAAGAAGGAAGGGGAACACTAAATTCATCACAGTCCTGTGCACTAAACACTCCTGTTTTTACCGATCAGCTAACACAAGCAATTATAACTCTCAGGAGTTAAGACCCAGCATTGATCTGAATATTTATGTCAAAAACAAAAAAGGGAAAATGTCTAATGATTTTCTTTTCCATTTTTGGTGAATTTTTTTGTCAATTTCAAAAGTTCTAAAAATGTTGACAAGCTCTAGATATGAAGTGTAAGTTCCACCGTGTCCAGGAAAGCTGGAAGGCAAGTTATGATCCTGTAGGCTTTGCTTGTGTAAATCACAACAAAGCTAAAGATGTGACATGGATTTGACTTTCCAAGGACAAGTTATGGTGGGTCTAGTTTGTAATGTGCCAAGGATGCACACACAAAATTAGCATCTACCAATCAGGGAAAACCAGGCCATAGCAGACCTGCTGTATGTACATTCATTGGGCAGTCACACATTTCATAGCTTGTGGAGGCTGTGCACACACCAGCTCCCTGTGTGTCACCCTCCCATTACCTTCTATTTCAGGGACTCCTTGCAACTCCATTCTGAAAAGGGTTCTGTGTATCTCCCATTTCTCCCATCTCCCATACCAGGGTCCCCCATTCTCCCCTCATACCAGAGTCTGTGTGCATGCATCCCCCATTACCTACCTTCCTCCATGTCCCCTCCCCTTTGTCCTCCCCACTATTATGATTTGTCCAGAAGACATGTCATTCAGGCTGTCACCATTTTAGGCCTGGTCTGCAGTAGAAAATTAGTTCACCATAACTACAGGAGTGTGAAAAATCCATACCCTGAGCAGCATAGTTAAACTGACCTAAGTCCCTGTGTAGACAGCAATAGATCGACGGAAGAATTCTGTGGACCTAGCTACTGTCTCTGGGGGAGATAGATTATATACGCTGATGGGAGAATCCCTCCCACTGGCATAGGTAGGGCCTACACTGACATGCTCCTACAGCACAGCTGCAGAGACACCCTTGTGCTACTGTAGCATTTTAACAGCTTGTCTACACCGTGCCGCTTTAGTGAAGACACTAGTATTAGTTAATTCACCTCCCTGGGGCTTGTCTTCACTACCGCGTGACATCGGCACAGCTGCATCGATGGCGAAGATGCACTGTGTTGACTCCACTTCACCGAGAGGCAGAAGCTAGGGGCTTGTCTACACTACCCGCTAGAACGATGGGCAGCGATCAATCCAGCAGGCATTGATTTATCGTGTCTAGTCTAGACGCAATAAATCGACTGCCGAGTGCTCTCCCATCGACTCTGCTACGCCACTAGGGCAAGAGGCGCAAGTGGAGTTGATGGGAGAGCGTCAACCGTCAATTTACTGCAGTGAAGACACCACAGTAAGTAGATCTAAGTACATCAACTACACTTTTCACATAGCTGAAGTTGCTTAACTTAAATCAATTTTCCCCCTCCCCCCCATCCTCCCAGTGTAGACCAGGCCTATGTCACTGGACAGCGTCTCCCGCTGACATAGTGGGATGTAGACACTGCTTTAAGGCGATGTCACTTACGTTGCTCAGGGTGGTGGTTTTTTCACACCCCCAAGCAACGTAAATTCCATCCACTTTAGTGGTAGTGTAGACAAGCCCTGAGAGGCGGTAGTTATGTCTATGGGAGAGACTCTCCTGTCGACATAGAGCTGTGTACAGGGGAGGTTAGGTCCATATAACTACATCGCGCAGGGGTGTGGATTTTCACAAACCTTGAGTGACGTAGTTATATCGATATAGGTCTGTAGCATAGACTTGGCCTAATTTTCCAGTGTAGACCAGGCCTAAATGTAGACAAATCCTTAAACTCTATGGGGAGGATAAGCAGCGATGAGATTAGTGTTCTGTTATGCTGTAAGGTGTTAATGGGAGCCATCAATCACTTGTTTGATCTATGGACAATTGCAGAGGTGCTTGAGGCTGTGGTCATGCTAACGAGCTGGCTGGGGCTGTAGGTGTTCCCCCATTTTCCCTCTTTTTTGATTTTCCCCAAAAGCAATAGAGTTCTGGCCCTGGATGCCTGGAACCTTTTCTGAAATCTGCTTCTCCCATCCCCACCGCAACGGGTGGAAGGGACTTCCTCACAGTTTGTGAGTGCTCCTCCAGTATTTACTTACCACTGGCAGCAGCCTCGCTGTAGCAACGAGGGCAGGGGGAATGGCAGGGCACAGTTGCTCCTGATCGTGAGATCAGTCCCACCTCTCCAACCCCAATGGCTGATATTCATATCCAGCCCATGCCCCTTCTTCCTGTAATCTGAGGCAGGGTATGTCTTGGTGCTGAGCACGGTAGACCAGCATGTGATCTCAGCAAAGCAGCCCTGCGGAGAATCCAGCTTGCAGGGTGTTGGGTCAGGGTAAGGATTTAGCTGCACAACTCACTTTGAGAGGAGGGTTGCATGCACAGCCCTTTAACTCCAGTGAGCTCTGAACCAGCCCCACGCGCCTTACTCTGCTGCGGAGCAGCGTGCAGCATTGCCTCTTTTCAATATGAACGAGAAACGTTTCCAAGCTACTCAGGCAAATTCATCTATTCACTTCAATGGAGTTTGGCCAGCGACCAGTCTCTGGCCCACTTTGAGCATCTGATTACCAAGAGTCGTAAGTAATTTAGCATGTGTCAAAGTGCAAATGGAGCACACATGGCCCCGCATCTCCCCCTGCCATGTGCAAACCCCAGCAAGGATACAGATGTCAGGAGATGCTCTGCTTTGGAGCCAGACCCAGTCTGCCAACTGGGCCCCGTTGGATGCAGTGTGTGGTATCAAGATGCATATATTAGTATTATTAACAAAACGTGTGTGCGCGAGTTGAGATTGCTGGAAAGCTTCAAGCAGATTAAATTTCAGAACCGGCAAGCCAATAAGGGAGAGCAAACTTCTGAATTTCCCTCGCTTCGCTTTCCCCAGAGAAATCCTGTGCGGCCGAGCAATGTGTGGAGTAAGGGTGACAGCCTGTGGCAAAACAGAAGAATTTCAATACCTTAATCCTATTGATTTCCGCTTTCTTTTGATCTTCTCCATACTTCCTGCTTGTCAGGCAAGATAAAGGTGGTAAAGTTTAGGTCAGATTCCGCCAGTTGCTACAAGGAAGCTCTGTTTCAAGGATGGAAAATTGGCCTCCTTTCCCACCCACTCCCTCCCCTGGCTCACAGATTACCACTTGCCTTCAGGCACTGGGTTATTTAGCAACCTGCTGGCCAAAGGAGTGCAGCATTTTCTGGCTGCAGATCTTGTGTGCACCTTTCCAATAAGCCTCCTGTAGTATTGTTCTGGTGACCTCTCAGCCTGCGAAGCGGTTCTCTGAGCAGCCAGGCTCTCAGACCCACGCTCGGGGTGCATTTAATTCTGCCCCGTTACTATTCTTCAGTGGCATAGGGCCTATCGGCTATTAAAGCCAATCCCGAGCTGAGGTCATCCGGTTAGCAGGGCAACAATCTGCTATCTCACCACTGAGGCAGCAGACTCTGCACTTCTAATAACATGTTAGACATTTTTCATTCCTGAAATGTCTATGCCGTTTCCCCCCCCCCTAGAGCAGTAGGACTTGGGGGGAACCCTATAGTCTCTCCATATTCTGCCTGAATTAATCAAATAAATCTTCTTTAAAGCGATGCTAAATGAGTCACAGATGGTTTCGCCTTTTTACAGGTTGCAAAAATCACCCATTACAGTTCTTTTAATTTATCAGAGGAGGAAAAAATAAGATGCCCTCTTGCTCCTTTTGCAATAATAATCAGAAACAGTCTATTTGGGGGTCTAATTTACCTGAAATATGCATTGATAGTTGCAAGGAGGAATATGTGACCTCTTAGGAAGTCACTCGTGGATGGAAGGTGGATAGCTTTTAGAAAACCACATTTAATAAAAAAGAGTGTTATATTAAGTATGTTTGCTGGTGTATTTAAGCATATGGTTCCCATATCAGGAGCTAAGATGGCAAACACATGCTTTACCTTCTGACTAACCTTTCTTATACTCTCCACCCCTTGCAAACAGAAAGCGGTGTGAGTTTTCTTTCTTTCTTTTTTTTTCAGCCATCATTATATGAAAACGCGCTGAAGAATTTTCATAAAGAATTTTCATAAATGCAGGCCTTTCTCACTTCCCTACTTATTCAAAGAGAGGGGGGAGGTGATATTTAGCTTGTCTCTGAGTCCTACCCTCATTAGCCCCCATTTACTCGGTATTTCTGCCAAACTGTGCAGAGTAACTGTCTCACCGAAGTACCTTCAAATCCTACCCCACCATTTTCAAACTTGCACGCTAAAGTTAGTCACCTAAATCCACATTCAATGAAGGGTCTGGTTCTCTGAGCACCCAGTAGCTTCCATTGCAGGATTTGCGGATGTTCAGCCGGTCATTGGTGCCTTCCTATGATCAGGCACCTACGTTTGAAGATTTTTGCCTTGATATTTATGTTTTCTGCTTCACTCATATGACGTACTTGACTTTGAACTCAAACTACAGTAAAAGTGTTAAAAGCAGGAACCCCAACTTGTCCACCAACCAAAGCCCCACATGTAATTAACCAGGCAGTTGCTGGAATGGGTGGCTACAGCCAACTGCAGCGTAGCTCTGCCAACGGGGATTGCAGTGAAGCGAGCATTGTTCGGGAGACAAGAGGGTTGGTTTTGATCGGGGTGTTTTTAGTTCTTCAGTTCCCTGGGCAAGTTCAGCCCCAGCGCGGAGAGACAATGAGCAGGGACACACTTTGCGCGAGTTGGTGTTACAGGAAGAATTGCGCGCACTGAGCGTTAAATGCTGGCTTTTGACACTCGCCTGGATAGCTGTTGCTTCGCCTTAGCGAGTAATAAATCTATTGGTCCCATTGCTTTTTCGTCACTTGCCTAATCCTGTGCCCTTCTTTTCATGTGTTGTAATGACTAACATCTGCTTTCGGAGGCTGGGCGGTGCGGACTTTGCAAAGGCAGTTTCTATCCAGAACAATAGCACCAGCTGTTTCATTTAGCCTTGGGCCAGCACTTCCTGTTCAGTCTACATCTGCCCTCCTGCGTCCAATTTATGTTCATGAGGGTTTTTTTTCCCCTGTGACCTCGCTCTATGTTTAAGAAGAATTTCTACCTTAACACTCCGGCTAGTGTTTCTAACATCCTCGATTATTAGATTGACTGTACTTAGGGAAGATACTTAGGGGAGATCAGCACCATACGCCTTGGCATTGGGTACATCAGGGCAGCCAAAAGGAAAGGGGTAGGTTGGAATAAGCGACTGCGATGCAGAACACTAGACAGGGGAACTTGGAGTGCGCCCGTCATAAATGTAAGAATAACGAGACGATCAAGAGGCAAACATGGGAATTACAGACGTGCTGGCTGTTAAATTGGGTCCCATTCTCCCCAGCACAATGCTGTTTGACTCCACAGGGGAAAGATAACGGGGAGAAGGAGAAACCCACCGAGAAAACGCTGTGACTGGAAAACATACAGACACATGTTGGAATGCAACTGAACCAAAATGGGCTCGCATGCGAGGATTCAAAGAGAATGAGCTTCCATTTTGCTCCCCTGGCAGTCAAGGGCAAAATTCCCATTGATGACCCCAAAACAAACAAAGAGACACAATCAACCGTGCCTTAATGGGAGCGGGATGATCCCTTAACCCGCAAAATACAATGCAGTTGCAATGCAAACCAGAGAGGCCATGCGCCAATGGAGCGAAAGCAACCGAGGGGATTTGCTTCACTCACTAGTGAGCAGAGCAATCTAGGGACCGTGCAAAACGCAGACGATTATATTTAAAAAACAAACCGGTCTTAAAAAAAAAACAGATTCGGATCCCGATTGTCTGGGAAATTGGGCGATTCAGTCCTTTGTGGTGGAAGAGCTGATTCCCCCTCACCCCCAGGTTAAAACATCCCCTTCCTTAAACACTGCCCTGACTTTCCCTAAAATCGCAGCGCCTTGCCGCCAGAGCTGCGGTGCCGCGAAGGATTTGGGACGGAAGATCTCATCTGGCGTGAGGGTGGGAAAGGCCAGAGATGGGGAGGGGGAGCTTGTTGCTGGGTCTTTTTCAAGCAAAAGTGAAATGAAATGGGCAAGTCTGTTTTGCGGGGCGAGGCAGCTGGTTCCTACTCCCTCCAACCCGCCCGGCGACCTGCGCCCCGCTCTGCTCCAGTCCCTGCCCAAGAACTCCTGGTTTCAATCTGCAGTATTTATTACTGTTTCTAATGACCGTTACAATCCTGCAGTCCACTGTAGCTTCGACATCCCCGAGATGGTTTCCTTTGGAAGATTCACATCTGTCCCTTCTTAGGGCAAGCAAGGAATTGTTAAGGGGAGAACATACCCCCCCCCTTATAAAAACTTCCTTCTGTTGACTCAGTGTTATCGGGAATCTTCATCGAGTAGACAACGGGGGCTGTCCCAGAGACAGCTGAGGGGGGCTCCCCTTTCCCTGAGGGCCAAGGGGGAGTGGGACCAGCCCTACACACGCAGAAAGCCGTGCCTCGGGCTGACTTGCATTTGCCTTAGCTTCCTACCATGCAACCGCCCACGAGACCGATCTGTCCCGGGTTGTCGTCGATGCCCTATAGAAGTGTATTGTGCAATGAAACGTCCTCTTGGGCTTTAGGAGTGTGGTTCTTTCTTTCTTTCTTTTCTGGTGGGGAGCGGGGCGGAGGAAAGAAGTGGGGAGAGGAAGGAAGAACAGAGACATCGCGTCACCTCAGGCTTTCCACTTTGCAAACCCTTTGTCGTTTCGTGCCCCCCTTTTCCCCATGTTCAGGAGAGGCAGAGCCTCCTAGGAGGTTGTGAGCTGAACCTGCCCTCGAGAAATCAGTGTAGACGCTCTGAACCATTGCTTACGTCGTGCACGTGCCAAAGGAGAACCTCCCTGCCCTTCCCCCCAGTTTGGCCTCCGCTCGCTGGCGGGTTGTTTGGGCCAGACACACCTGTCGTGCTGCTCTTGGGGAAAACCCCGCAAGACCCACTTCTGCGGGGTCCGCTCTTCTAGCGAGAAAGGGTCCCGCGGAACCTACCTGCCGCCTGTTCCGGAGAGGGGGAAACACCGCTCAGAATAACTCCAGCCAGGCGCAGGAGGACGCAGGGCAAAGCGAGTTGAAGGTGCCCGATGAAGAGGGTCGGGTGCCGGGGTCCAACCCCAGCTCCTTCTTCTAGTCCCGGGGCGCAGTCCTCACCGGGCTGTCCTTACAGAGGGGATCAAAAGGACCGAGATGCTAGTGAAATGCTCCTTTCAAGGACTATGCCTGGCCCTGGCCCAGCGCCGACAAGCAGCCCACTCTCAATCGGACTGCCTCGCAGAATGAGCTTTATTTTACCAAAAGAAACGCAGGACGGAGTTTCGGGGGGTGGGAAGCTTTAGACCAAAGTGCAAGGAACTCGTCCTCTAAATCCGATGGGTGACTCCCTGCAACCCAGTCGTGTATAACGTACGGTCATTACTCACAATCCGAGACCCCTTCATGACACACACCGGAGTCCATATTTATGTTCCAGGCTTTTGGCTTTTACCCAATCTCAATTTGCTCTAAACTTTGAAGTCGCGCAGTTTCATCTCCCGAGCGTGTGCGAATCTGCGGTTTGGAGGGAGCCGTGCTCCGCTTCACTATAGGAACTCATTAGAATTCACTTATGGATTTATCATGTCATTACACCAGTAGGAACTAACTTGATCTACGTTTTTGGTCTTACGCTGCTTCCAAAGGTTTCCCATCAGCACATAGATATTTACACACACAGCTGGGTCTCCAGAATATAAACTGCTTCTGCTCGCTCAAGTTTCAAATATACACCCTCCCTCCAGATCATATTTTTATTTCTCTTTGTTTAAATGTTAAGTAAGCGCTTCAGAGACAAGATGGGTAAGGTAATATCTTGTATTGGACTAGCTTCTGCTTTGGCGCTGACTCTGGGCTCTTCTTCAGGTCTGAGCCTTTCCTCCTTATAAATAACTATTCAGTACATTTTATTACACCAGGGTTATAAAAAATGCTGATTAGGAATGGCTGTATATATATAAAAAAAGACTTCGGGCTTAAGGTAATTTAATGAATTCCACCTACCCACACATCCAACCATCCTTCCAAACGAGGGTTTAATATAGAGTCTAGTGATACGCTAATCACAGCTAAGCGGAGGTCAGATTACATGATATTTTACTCGGAAAATGGTCCCTTTGGGGCCAGATCCTGCATTCCTTATAAACCTCAAACCCTCACTGTAGACTCCAGGGAAGAGCTGGGTGCACAAGCAATGCTGGACAGGTTCATTGCAAGGATACAGACAAAGCCCTTCTCTTTCTTCGGTTGTTTTCTTTTGCAGTGAAGCTGGATCGTGCTCCATCCCAGCCGGTAGCCTGAGCCGTTCCAGAGATGAGCGTGGGACCCAGTCCGGGGCAGAGCCCAGAGCGCGCTCCTAAAAGTTTTGTGTCGTTTTCCACCCTTGAATTCCGCACGGTTATTTGCGCCTTTCCCCGCGGGGTAGTTCTGGGGTGACTTTCCTAACCCTTCTATTTCCCACCCCCTTCTACGTTTCCCGAACCAACCCCTTTTACAAAGGAGGAGACCTGAGGTCCGAATCCAGGGCTGGACCCCGACGTAAGGTTCCGCAGTGTACAAAGCCTGTTGGCGTTGAAGCCAATGGGAGTTGACTAGACAGGATCGGGCCCCTGAGAACCTCACTTACATGTTCCCACCTTGCTCTCCCAACCGCGCCTGGTTTATTTATGTGCGTGTTTATGTAAGGCGCAGACTATTTTTAGCAGAGGTTACGGTAGTAAGGAAGACTCCGGCCGTAAAAAAAAAAATCAACTTGAAAGAAGGCACCTTTTGTGCGTGCGAGCACACACACCCGCCAGGCTGATCGCACGCCTGCAATTTCAAACCGATTCTGCGTTGGAAACACCTCCACTTTGCCATATTAAAAGTGATCAATCTTCAGTTCTCAAAGGCTGGAGACAATCCTTCATTATAATCCTCCTCTGATCCATGAAAAGGTCGGTTTTTTGTCACACACACACACAGAAAAGCACTCTCCCCGCTGAAGGATCAAGCCATTAGCGGTTGTCCCTGAATAAACAGAATTTCACAAGCCCCGTATTTCATCGAACACTGGTAGTTTGTGCGCGCTTGCTAAGTCGGCCCAGTTTTCCTTTAGCCTAATGATTATGTTGGAATTTTTGGACTCCTCTGGTTATTAACCCAGCTTTTCATGGCTTGCTAAGCTGCATGGCTGCTTGTTAGAGCTAGTTGATGAAGTGACCAATCAAACACTCTTTACTTAAAAAAAAAAATCCATTGACACCAATAGAAAATGTCTGCCTGAGTCAGAACTGCAGGATTGTGGCCCTAAACCCCCAGCGTTTTCTGAACGGCGTAGGCAGTAATAGGTACATAAATAACCGGAATGGAGACAGAGTGGCATTTTGTCAGGGAAAGGCTGGTAGCGGATCTGGATCCATATGGACATGTTGCATACAGATCCCTCCGGGGAATGCCATGCCAACAGCACTCCCTCCCCCCCGCCCCCCGAAGGGTTCCCAATAGAGTTCTTTGGAATAAAGTGCTACTCTGGCCTTTAAATGTATCTTGTATGTTTCTTTTAGTTTTCTCATTTGCAATTATGGGGCCCGATCCCGCTTCCAAGGCAAAACTCCCATTGATTTCAGTGGCAAGGGGGGAATCCAGCACTATGGGAACGTAAAGGAGAATTATTTTAGAGCCCGATCCTGAAAACACCTAGCTCACATGTTTAGATATTGCGTTCAATGGTAATCTTCACCTGAGTAAAGTTATTCACTTTAATAAGTGCCTACAGGATCAGACCTTCATGCTTCCCCTTTGTAACACAAATTCTTCCCTTCATATCCTTTTCTCTCCGAAGACTGTTGCATTCCCCCCAAGTTAATTGTATCTTTTCTCTGTTCTGAGCTGGGTAAGCCATATCTCATTAGAGAGGGAGAGAGATTTGAACTCAAAGCAGTCTTCTTGACGATAAAGACAAGGAATCCCTAATCAGCACCGTATATATTTTGTATAATTGCTCCTTGGCATTTCCCCCACCTCCTTTCCTTGCTCATTAAAGTGAAGGAAAACTGGAGGGGGGGATGTTCCAATGTGTTTTTACAGGACAAGAAAGCTGGTTTAGGGTTATAAATACATGACATTTTAAAGATCTGTAGAACCAGTTCTGTTAGGTACCCCCTGATAAAAATCATTAATTATTTAATTAATTAATTTTAGGTGAGAATTAATCAGATCTAAAGTCAGGGGTCAGATTCTCAACGGGTGTAAGTCAGTGCAGTGCCACTGACGTTAACATAGCAGTTTCTTTTTACAGTAGTTGACGTCAATGGAGCTTCGCCGATTTATACCAGCTGAGAATCTTGCCCCAGAACTCGAATACAATTAGAGCTGTGTGTTTCGCTGCACTGTTACAGTGTCCAAAGGCCCCTGGATCAAGATATTTTTGAGTAAACCTTCAATTTCACAAGACACAATAATACTTGCCTTCCAAGAGCTCCCTTTTATAAAGAATATGCCATTAAAAGGCAAACATTGGTGGTTAGACTAGATGACCATTGTGGTCCCTTCTAATGCTACGATTCTATGATTTTGGCTTAGTTTTTAGTTACTGCTAGTTATTGTAAGTGCTTTGGAATATTTTAAGTGTTTGGTTTTGTTCAATTTTAAATTGTTTCCATTGTCAGATATCTCTTAAAAGGCGATTCTGAATCTCGTTCTAACACACAGACACACACACCCATCACCTTTGCAAGATTCATGCATAGAGAAGACCCGCTGTGTGTAGATCTTCTCCCTTTTGCATGGAAAGGGGGCTTAGCCAACACTGCGGCATTGCATCCACCTATGTCCAGACCCCGTGGAAGCAAGGAGACTGGGTAGGCCAGAGTCAGGAGTGAGTGTCGCAGAACAGGCCCTTATGGCTGCAAATTGTCCCAGTGCTCCAGTCCTCTGGGCTATATATTTCTGTGGCACTCCCCTCTCCACCAAGGTCCTGTGGGGAGCTGCACCCCAGGGGAATTGTTAGTGGAATTGTATGATGGAGCTGCACTGCAGAGAGCCAGGAGATAGTTGGTACTCAGGGCCAGAACTGTTACACAGACACATGGCTCTGAGCATACAGATCCAGCCTCCTACCCATCCTTGAAGATCCACCAGATTGGGACAGAATTTTCCAAGGGAGAAGAGGGAAAACACTGCACCCTTGACAGGTTGATGTAGGGGGATCTCCCCAAGGAAGTCTTCATGGAGATTTTTTTCCCTTGACTCTCCTTCGCTTGGGTTTTTCATAAAAGGGGATCTGGGACTTGTATATCATACAATTAATATAATGGTTACCCTCCTACCTTCCAGTTTTTCCTTGGATAACTACAGTGTTGCCTGCTCTAGTGATTTTATCCCAATCTCACGATATTTGGTGTTTTTCCTAAAGCCCCAGCTCTTCGAGTCATGTGATTGTGAGAGCTCAGTTTTCTTTTATATATGGGCTAAAGTTTCTAACTCTCATGGTTGCAGAGAAAAGCTTGAAACCATGACCCCTAAAGGCTCACAACCCAGAAAGCAAATACAGAGAACCCCACATTTATTATTTCTTCTAAAATCTCATGATTATTTACACCAGTCTCATGAGTTTTTAGGGACCTGACTCATGATTTGTGAACATCTGGGGTTGGTAATACTGTAATTAGCTCATCCTTCTGCAGTATTTGTGCTACTCCCTTTCTTTCTCTCTTCTCTATATGTGAACACCGTGGTGATGTTATTCAGTTACAAAAGCATCTGAAAGATTTTAAGAGCAACTGTTCTATATTAGATACTTGAATTTCTCTGTATGGCACCATGCATCTTCATGGTGTCAGTATGTACTAATATTAATAGTGAGAGATTCAAGGTGGGTGAGGTAATATTTTTTACTGGACCAACTTCTGTTGGTGAGAGGGACATGCTTTTGAGCTCCAAAGACCTGAGGAAGAGGTCTCTGGAGCTCAAAAGCTTGTCTCTTTCACCGACAGAAGTTGGTTCAATAAAATATATTATTTCACCCATCTTGTCTTTCTCATATCCTGAGACCAGCACAGCTACAACAACACTGCAAATAAATAATAATAATAATAATAATAATTAATAAAATAACAATAATACAATAATAATGAAAATTATTATTATTAATTATTAATAAAGAATAATGTGCTGATGGGTTGCTAGCCATTTCTTCCTGCAGGTGATGGCAATATATTAGTTTAGTCAGTTTAAAAATATTTATGTCTAAGGTTCTATAATGACATTTCCTGGTGTCATGTGTGGGATGGTACATGGCACTACACAAAATTCTTCATATATCAACTCTCATTTGTTGTGTGCTCTTGTTTATGCAATATACTCACAGTATCCGGAACCAGATTGTGCCCCTTGTTCTCATGTGTGGAAAGCAAGCCAGGTCTTAAACCCTGCAAAAAACCCACTACGTTAGAGAGAAGGGAGTGGAGTCTCTACTGCTTCATCTACCTTGTTTCCTCCCTTGCAACCTCTATGGATCACCTCTGTGTGTTTGGGGCTTTGCAGTTCTGTGGGGGCATGAGGATTGTGAAGAGGATGGTGCTGGGAAAGGGCCACTCTATGGTATCGTGCCCTTCCAAACCCACTGGGATTTTCCCAGAAAAGATAGTGAGTGCTAAAACTTGCAACGGCACACACTCCATTCCCACTAACCTTGCTGAAGGGGTTATTGGCCCAAGCCTTGCAGGGGAAGACTGCGGGCATGACTCCAAAAGAATTAATGCTGCCATGGTGAACAGGGTATCCATAGAACAGTGTGAAGGCATTAACCTTTTGTGGACACCCTGAGATTAGGTTATTTCCATGGATTAGAAGAGTATCTGCAGAGCTACTCCACAGGGGGAACAAACTCTGCCCCCTGAAATACAAGCACATTACATTTTCCAGGTTTTTATGATTTGCACCTGAGATGCTTAGTCAAAATCTTTTTTTTTTTTTTTTGGTAATTGTAAAGATTCAAAGATAATGGGCTGAATCTTCAACTATAGCCAAGCTGTGCTTGGCACAGCTGAGGAGGGGTAAATGTGTTTCTTATGCCAACTTTATGCCTCCATTATCTGATCATGTGGCTCATTTGGCCATCAGTGCAACTTAGAGCAACCTCTGAACTGCTCTAAGTTGTGTTGGCTGGTAATGACCCCCACCCCACCCCTAAAGGGCCATTCTACCTGATGGAGATCATGAGTCCAATAGCACTGAAGTCATGCCACTTACAGAATGATCTCTATGCCAGCAATATGCCACCTGGGAATTCCCCCCCCCCCTATGCACATGCGCGCGCACACACACACACAAGCCAATGTAGTATCAAGGTGTGATTTTCTGTTGATCCTTGATGTATCCTGAAATTGTAGGTCTTGTCCTTGCCATGAGACTGTCAGTCTGAAATCTGAAGAAATGATATGCTGTATCTGAAACACAAAGTACTATATTGATTTACCCACATCAATTTTCTGTCTCTGTAAGATTTTCCATGGGAGAAAATGACTGGGTCTAGGATATTAGTATCATTTGCTCTGTAGCATTGTTTGTTTCACAGCTGATATAATTTTGGATCAAGTGGGGTTTATTTTAAAACAAATAAACACCTACTGTGTAACATATAAACTATGAACTTTGCGGTACTGTTTCAGTCCAGGAAAAATAAGTCATTGTAATAGGTATTTCATATTTTATTTATTGAATAGGTGCCCATGGCTGGCAATAACGGAGACTTCTTTTTATTGACAGACCATGTACAGTCAGGCAGCTGCAGTGTGAGTTTCCCTAAGCTGCCCTGTCAGTAACCTTAGTCTTGACCTGGAGGGACCACCCTCTGAAGGGGTCAGAGTTAGTTCATTGATCAGACACTAGCTCAGTCTGAGATTTCTCCTGAACCAGAGGCAGCCGCTTGTGCTGAATTGTATGATCACGCTTTGTTCTTATTGTTGACACCAGATCACAATGTTACACTATGTGAGAAACACAGAAGTATATTCAAAACTACTGGCCACATAATGGAATCAAGATAACTGGTTGCTGACAGATTTATGGTCATAGCCCAATTAAGATGCTGTTTATTGCTTCTAGAAGGGGTCCAAGTTTGTTTCTAATTTTAGAAGTAAGTGTGGGAAGTGACTAGTTTGGCTACACAACCTGTGGAAGTGAGATCTAGTAATTGTTTGCATTACTACATTATTTGTGGTTTGTATTGCTATATCAGGTAGGAGTCCTAACCCTGGAGCGGGACCCTATTGTGGTAGGCAGGGTACAAACAGAGAACATAAGGACCCTGCTGTAAATGGTTCCACTTCTTTCATTTTAATCTAGTTACATCTGTTTGACCCAAGGATGTCTCTTCAGTTCCTCTAGAAACAGCCCATTTCTTGCCGCACTGCCCTAGTGTTCTTCCTTTCTTTGTTTTAAGATCAGATGGTAGTAACCTCTGCACACCAGGCATTTTGTCAATTTCCCTCTGTGGTAGTGTCACTAGTAAACAAGTTTTGGCAGAGCCAAATGTACAGCCCTTTAGAGGAATAGGGGAATTATGCTTATGGTTGCCTGCAAATTCCTCCTGCACTGTGGGAACGTATTATATTTACCCATCTGTCTTATGCTGTGTAGTTTGTCATTTCATTATGCGGTAATTCTATGTGTCTTATCAGACCATCCATTCATCCTCCTTTTACACTGCCAAGCTCAAGCATACTTACTTCATTCCAAATGTGTTCCTTGTTCTGATTTGTCCCTTTATTTAGGACAGCTTGTAATGTGACCCCCTTCCCTCCTACATTCATATACTGCCATCTGCTGCCGTGATAGAGGAGTTACAAGCACACATATCAGTTTAATTATTCAGACAGGCATTTTTAAAAGTGCCCACTAATTTGGGGGCTTCAGTTTTTAGGTTCTCAACTTTACATGTCCAGGGGATGGTTTTCAGAAATGCCAAGCAACTGTTGTTCAGTTCAGCTGGCGTTCTCAGCACCTTTGAAAATTAGATGTCTCAGATTGGGCACCCAATATAGGAGGCCACCAAGGTTAATACACACTTTTGAAAATGTAGGTTTGAATAAATGCAATCATCATTTTAACCTGACATTATTTTAGGGACCACTCAACCATTTTCCCTGTTGTATGAGCTGTATGCTATTCCCACGAGATTATGCATTTTGACCTGCTAATTCCTTTTAGAGCATGCAAAGATTTAAAAAAAAAAGAAGAAAAGAAAAGGCAAGAAGCGTTTATGTTCTTTAAAAATGTTGAACAGTAATTTAATGCTGTGGATGTCAATGTGATTGACTGGATTAAAGTGGAAATCTGTGGATAAATTGTGATGACGGACATATGTGAACAACAAGCTGTGGTCAAGAGATTAGAGAGTCATGACTCCTAGATTCCATTCCCAAGTCTGTGCAACTTTGTTATGTGACTACAAGCAGGTCACTCAATATCTCAATTTACCTTTTATCTAGAAAATAACCTTTCCCAACTTGACAGTGTTGTTGTTAGCCTTAATTATTTAATTGCAAAGTATTTTGAGAGCCTTTGGTGAAAGTTCCCTTGTAGTTTATGAAATATTGGTTCCATTGTGTCCTCTCAGAAGTAAAGACAATATATTTTAAATAGAGATGGGCTCAAACCAAAGCATGGGAGACGTACATCTCCAAATCTCTGAGCTGTTTAAATTCCAAATGTGGATCCAAATTTTGCAAATGGCCCATCTTTATGTCGGGCTAAATAAAAACTCCACAGCCAAACAATGCTACACGTTAAAGTGTTTGAAATCTGGATGAGGATTTTGTAGTTTGAGCTCATCTCTAATCTAAAAAAAACCAAAACCCAAAAACCAACCCCAAACTCCTGATGGACTATAACATTCCATAAAAGACTTTCTTAGAGAGAATAAGGGAGACAAGTGTCAAAACATTTAAATTATGCCCTCTGCCTCCTTTGCCATGAATAATCCTGAGCAAAAGTCATTGGAGATTATAATCATAAAGCCAGGAACTGAAGAGATATCTGGAATTTAAAAAAGGATGTAAGGGAGGCTGACTCCAGCCAAAAAGACTTATATGGCAGCCAAGGCTTTTAAGGATGCTTAAAGATTACTTAGATTGTCACCTCTTTGAAGCAGTGACCATCTTTTTTATTATATATGCGTGTACAGTTGAACTGGGTGGAATTTTTTGTTCCTACAGAAAATTTTGACTTTTCATCAAAAAACAATTTTTGTTTGGCAGAACAGAAAATTCTCACGCAAAAACTGAACATTTTCAGCTAAAAATGGCTGAAAACCAAAAATATTTAATCTGAAAACTGATATTTTTTCAAGTTTTTAGTTTTCTGATAAAAGAAAGCAGAGGAAAGCAGACACTTTCCACAACTTTTTTTTTTTTGCTTAGTCAAAAAGCCAATTTTTCTCCTAACAATATTTATAAGGGACTTTTTTTTTAACCAACTCTAGTGTACAATGTCTCACTCAATCGGGCTCCAAACCCAGCGTGAGGCCCCTAGACCTGACTGGAGGCTTTAGGCACCATTACAGTGCAAATATTATTATTAATAATAAGAATAATTAGAGACGTCTGAGAATGCCAGAAGGGGGGAGAGAGAAATCAGCTCACCATTTTGCTTTAGCCTTGTCAGGACATGTCAATGGGTTAGTTGCCAAGAAGGTTAAAATATTAATGGATCCTGCCCAGACCACAGCAGATGGGAAAGGTCTGAGCTGAGCAAAGACATTTTTGTAGAAGGTTGTTGGATTGTCAAGTGAATTCTTTTCAGCAGCATAAAGCAGCCAGTGAAGGAGCATCTTGTCATGTGTGTGATATTTTGTATTTCCAAAGAAGAATGAATTATTATTTGTAATGTCACGGCTGTGTATTTCTGCCGATACACTCACTTTTCTGCCTATATACTCACTGTATACTTTTCAATGACATTTTTGTCTCAAAGGGATTTTCTTGCAAACTATTTGAAATAAGGCATTTCCACTGAAATCTGTGCCTAGCAGCTACAATTGTTTAGTAGATGTCACCGAGGGGAACAGTTTTAGGACTTCTCCATGTGCAAAAGATTTGGAGGAAGCAGGTGTGCTGGGGTTTTGTCAGCTATTTGGCGAAAGCTTACGGCAGCGGAATCTGCCAACCCAAAGCCCAGCTCTGGTGTCAAAGCCACACCTCCGTAAGCCTTCAAGAGCAAGTTCTGCATCACTGTAGTGCTTCAGTGTAGACACTACCTAGGCCAATGGAAGGGGTTTTCCCATCGGCGCAGATAATCCAGCTTCCCAAGAGGTGGCAGCTAAGTCATATTTCTAGCCATGCTCTCTACATCACATGTGCAAAATGGTGCACTTTCAAAATCCCACATGCCATCCTCCTGACATGGCCCATGGTCAGATATAGGGTGCAGGCATCCATGCAGCCCTCAGACACCCTGCATACAATGACTGCTGGATTCATCTGTCAGCAGCGATCACAGGGCTGTCATGACAAAGGGTGAAATTCACTCCCCTAGTGGGAGGCTGGCAAAAGAAAGGCCCTCTGCTCCACTTGAGCCTCACATAGGGAATGCATGGGAGGGGGGTCAAGCGTATGAGTGGTTGGGCCAGCATGTCTGCACATTCTCTACATGCTGTGGAACCAGTCTTGGCACTGGTCTAGGGAGGTCTACCATAAAAATGTCACTTTGGGGATGGGCGGGGGATGGATCAATGGGACTGACATAGCATTAAGGCAGCTCTGCACGTTGGCTCTTTGGTGAGGGGTTGGATTTCAGGCTTATTTGTCCAGGCTTTGTGTGTGCTGGGTGTGGTGGTGGCAATAAGGGTGTAGCATCATGGGAGAGTGCGGGAGATTTCTTTTGTAAATTATTGACTATCTTAGGTATGTTTTATTGTTATGGGGCTGGGTTATCTGCAGGGGTTATTGTTCCTGTATGAATTGGTTATATAGTTTGTTAAATGGTCAGGGTGTCTACAGAGTAGGAGAGGCCCTTCTTGGTTCTAAAAATAGCAAAATAAAAATATATATGTATCAAGTCTGCTTTAAATGCAGCGGTGCACAAACTGAGAGGCACACAAGAGGTTCTGGGGGGCACAAAGAAACTGGGAATCCACGGGTCCCACAGGACCTGGTGCCATAATACCAGGAGCAAGCTAAAAATAGAGTGGGTATTGCAAGGCAGGACAGGAGCAGGATTAAAAAAAATCGTCCTCCCATGCCACAAACAACATGCATGCCCCAGCCAGCAGCTGCCGCTCTCCGGTCGCCAAGCTCTGAAAGCAGCGCCACCACCAGCAGCAGCACAGAAGTAAGGGTGGCAATGGGGTGGGTGCATGACAAATTCCATGCATGGTAAGGGGGGCTTGACTCGAAAAGTTTGCATGCCACTGTTCTAATGCTCTGAACATGGACCAGGAGCCAGGACTGTTGAGTAATAAACCAGACTGTACCGCTGACTTGCTGTGTAGCCTTGGGCAAGTCCCTTACCCTCTCATGCTCAGCTTCCCTATCTGCAAAGTGGAGATAATAGGGGTGATGTGAGGATTGAGTAATTATTGTTTGTACAGCACTTAGGAAAGGTAGAGTGCTATAAAGTATTAAGGTATCCACAGGAAGGTAAATATTAGTTGGCATGTGGCGGCTAAAGATTTCCATTGAAATCTCAATACGAGCAAGTGGACAAGAGCAGACATCACCAAAGAGATAGGAGAGCTGGATGTGGGGGGTTCAGCTAGGAAGCAGGAGGAAGTGTTAACCAGAATGTGGATGTTTGAAGAGTTCCATTATGCTACTGTCAGTTTTTATTGCGTCGTGTCTCACATATATCTGTGTTTTCTTGGTAGCAGGTAAAGAAAATGATCCCAGGTAAGTATGACAGTGAGGCTCACACATGCCCTGAGTAAAGAAACCTAACACTGCCTAACAAGAATGTTTTTCACAGTTGGACATTTATGTGAAGACATCAACTTCATTTGGCAGGTCAGTGGATGATGGTTTAGGATCGGCTGGAGCCAATGGGACCCAGTGCTGGGCATACATGAGAAGTTATCTGAGAGTGTCCAAATTCCTGGGCACCATGTGTGACACACACAACTGCTGATAACAGACTGAATTTTATTTCCTGACTCAGTCATCTCATCTGACATGGATCAGGGTTCCAAAAGTCACTTCCTCTCTCACATGATTGTTGCCAGTATCCACTGATTCCTAAGGCTACTGTTACACCTGGCAATTGTGTAGTGTTCCTGAGTTAGAATTCTACAGCCCAGCCTCTTTGTGGTGCCTACCAATTGTGGGTACAAAATAAGAAGGGGTTCCACTTTGTGCGTGTAGTTATTTGTGGACACAAATGATGTCTACCTGCCACATTGCACCCAAAACCAAATGACATAAATCCCTCCCACAGATAGTTGTAGACGCAAAACCGTATATGCAGAAAGGGAGTCTAGGCTAAAAACTACGTCTTCCGTTCAAAAGACTTCACACACATTCTCTGCTTAATTTTCAAAGCAGCCCCACACAGTAGGCAAGTCTGACTCATTATCCCCATTTTATAGAAGGGGAAACCGAGGCAGAGTTTAAGTGATTTATATAGAGACACAGAGAGTCATGGTAAGAGTCAGGGTTAGAATTCAAGAGTTTTTAATTAGCAGCAGCCCTGTGATCAATCCTCTGCCTGCTACCTCTCTTTGAAAACTCCTATGCAGACTGTAAGCTCTTTGGGGCAAGGTCTTTTTGTCCTGTTGTGGCAGAGTGCAGGAAGTTAACAGGTGATCCTATATTCCCATAATTCTGACACCAATTAGTTCCCCCTCCCCCCTCCCCCCCGCAGAAGGCTGATTTGGGTAATAGCTGTTAGTGATCTAGTCAGGTGTGAGCAAAAGAGCCAATTATCCCATCAGCTCAAGACTGATCAGAAAGATGCACGAAGGAAGTGCAGGAGGGAGGAGTAGGGCTAACTGAGCCCAGCCCCAGAGAGCTCCTTAGAAAGGGAGAGTTCTTCTCTGGCGCTGGGGAAAGGACAGAGGATACAAGGGACATTGTAAGTAGTATTGCTGCACAAAACTGTAAAGGTGTTGGTGGAGGGAACTTAAATGAACAGCATGGTGTGGAGATCCAACCAGTGGAATCTGAGCAGGTTTCTGTGATGCAAGGTGCAGTCTGCTCCTGCCTTCTTGCACCATGCTTTGGGTCCAGGTCCAGCACTGGGGCTTCTCCTAGTGCTACAGGAATCGAAACAACTAATAGTTCTGAGCTGACAAAGATCTCCTATCTATCAGTGTTGAGGTGTATCGAGAAATAGTAGTACTGAATCAATCTGACACGTGGAGTATGGAGACCTGTGAAAAGCACAAAGCTTTAACAGTGTCACTGAAATCAACAGCCCTGATTTTCTTATGCCAACTTTATGCCTCCATTACCTGATCATGTGACTCATTTGTGCAACTTAGAGCAACCTCTGAGCTGCTCTAAGTTGTGTTGGCTGGTAATGACCCCCACCCCGCCCCTAAAGGGCCATTCTACCTGGTGGAGATCATGAGTCCAATAGCATTGAAGTCATGCCACCTACAGAATGATCTCTATGCCAGCAATATACCACCTGGGAATTCTCTCCCCCCCCCCTTTATGCGCACTTGCCCTGATTTTCTAATTTTTACAGAAGGAGGGCTGGGCAAGACTGAGGTCTGAAAAAAAATCTCTCACACACACACACACACACACACACACACAGAGCAGGTGTTGTGTTAACAATGTCTGTAACCAGGATCAATCAAGATTATTGGAAAAAGTCCACATGTTCAGAAAGAGTCCATCTGCTTTCTTATTCCAAATTGTCTTCTGCCTTTCCTGCTGTGTTTAATTGCCCCTCTTATTATGATCATATTAAGGGCATGTCGTGCCATAATGATTTAAAGGCCCCTACATGTCATGATATAATGCTGAAAGTTTCAGACACTGCCATATGAAATAAAAGCATCATTGTCTCTGCATTTTTATTTGTTCTATAAATGCTGGAAACACTATGAAAGCTTTCAGAAAGATAAATTGGCATTTGTATTAAGTGAACACTTTACAGTTTTTCTTTCTACTTTAACTTGGCAAAAAACAGTGTACAAGGTTCAGAGGAGGAAATATTCCATTACTATACTAGAAATAGGAAACTTCTAGTAAAAATTGCTGTAGTACAATATCCTAATACATCATTAAAATTAGCTTCTGAAATTGTGAATTAAAATGAATTTTAGAAATCATGAATGTTCTGGAAAGGACAGCCTTTCTCTAAAAAAGAGACTCAGTGTTGCCAAGTCTATGAGTCTTGCAATATTTGGTATCTTTCTTAAAGCTCCAGCTCCTGGAGGCATGGGATTAGCTGAGAATCTGAGTTTTCAAAAAAGTAAGTTTCAGTTAGAGAGAAGCTTGAAAATGTGAGCATACCCCGAAGGCTCCAAAGTCGGAATGTGAATAAAAAGAATCCCACATTTATTTTTAAGTTTCCTCATTTTTCAAGCCAATCTCATAAGTTTTGGAGACTTGACTCATGATTTTTATCACCCTCCGGGCTGGCAATACTGAAGACTACCTCTTTCTATGGTACAATGGAGGCGGAGCAGTCTCATCAGTGAGCAGGCCTGGGCCCTTCCAGTATTATGATGGGATAGATTTTTTTACTCATGGTGTGTACCTGCACAGGGACCCAAAGGGGATTAATAACCCCAATTACACCTCTGCATGCCCGTTCACTACACTCCAGGAGCAGGTGAGCAGGAGAACATGGGAAGAGTCTTGGCTCTGCCCCTAAATGCACTAGTAAACGCAGATGAGCCAATGCGGGAGGGTGGGTAGTAATTTACCACTGGTACAGGTCAAAAGAATATTACTACCTCCCTGAAGGAAAGGAGGGAATTGTGGCTCCCCACATCATAGTTCCTTCCCTAGGCTGCTTGTATGGTGCTGCAACAACATACTGCCCTTTATTACCGGCTGTGTCACAGTGACACAATATATGTATTTTTAGAACTCTTGAGCTCTTTAATTAGGATCGTTAAAGTTTATAGAGCTCATTTTAAGTGAGAGTATTATAGGCAAGTCAAATTTGCTAGGGATTGTTGAGGTTATTTTTACAGGTTTCCTATGACCTCTTTAAAACAAGGAACGTGCATTTGGACTGTGTTACTATGTATTTATTATATACTGTTAGAAGTTTGCTGCTTGCTTCTATTGTAGGTGAACTGCTATTTAATGACAGGTTTCAGAGTAGCAGCCGTGTTAGTCTGTATCCGCAAAAAGAACAGGAGTACTTGTGGCACCTTAGAGACTAACAAATTTATTAGAGCATAAGCTTTCGTGGACTACAGCCCACTTCTTCGGATGCATATAGAATGGAACATATATTGAGGAGATATATATATACACACACATACAGAGAGCATGAACAGGTGGGAGTTGTCTTACCGACTCTGAGAGGCCAATTAAGTAAGAAAAAAAAAACTATTTAATCAAATTATTAGCTTGAAGATAGTCTCCTGGGTCAACATCTCCAGCTTCTGAAATGCAGTTATTATGATTATCAACAAAATCTGCAGAAAACTGGATATTTGGGACATTATAAGAAAACTGAATTTAATACCAAAACAAATGACACAAGGGACTGCATGACAGTTTTAGTCCTGTTCGTATTTAATTCACTATAATTCTGTATTTCTCAGTTGATTTGAAGCTGTTGTAGTGTTTACATCTTGCTGCAGAAGTAAGCCCCTGAATGCTGCATGAACCAGAGGGCATGAGTGCAGAATTTAGTCCAGTCTTGCCACACTGAATTTGTGGCTTGACTATGAGACTCCATTACAAAGCAGTTTTTCTCTTTACTGTAATGTCATGCAGGTACGGAACCTTGGGAAAGAACAACCTACTTTAAGTTTAGAAAGTTAATAGTATTAATCTATTCAATTGGGAATGTAATAAACTGGTTAACTCCACGGCTTTGGAAAGGTTAATGTCTCCTTAAAGGAGGTGCACGTTGACAGCTCTTTTAGGGACAGCAAAAGGGAAGCAGAGGACAGAAATGCAAGCAATGCGGAGGGAGAAGTCATGTGACTGATCAGCTACTCAGTTGTGCCCAGAAAAAGGCCAAGAGAAAGCTTACACAAGCAGATAACTGAAGTCCTTTACAATGAGGAAAATCAAGGACAGGAAGTGGAATAAACAAAGCTGGAGGTAAAAAAGGAATAGCTTGCACTGAGCCTGTCCTACCTGATCGGAGCCAAATGAGGGGAGAAATCCTGTTTGTAACTCTCATGACAGAGAAATCTGGATAATAGTGAAAATGCTCTCAAGTTGTTCTCTGGAAAATGTCAATGGTTCATGGGTAAGGGTGCATTCCTTAGCTCTAAGAACCTATCAACACAGTATTACTGAGGCTTGCATACTAGTCATATGATCTGGGACTGCTAAATTGAGTTGTCCAGTTAATAAAGGAAGACATGTTGGAACATCTGCAGTGCTGGATTGATCTTATGTATTTAAAATATAGCATGTATGTGACAGCGTCAGAAACAAAACTGCTTTTATTACTGTCTGAGAGGAAGTAAGTGTTCAAGCTGCTGTTGGAACAATAAAGAGGAACTCTGTCATCCTAACTATCAAATGGGTGCTTATTTCTGAAGGAAAAATTGCAGAAACCTGGAAAGGAGGCTTGCTGAGGTTTAACGTATTGTCTATAGTATTGGGGTTTTCTGAAACCCAATGCTTTGAGAGCCTCACCATTGCTAACATGGCAGGAGAGAAGGTATTCTAAGGGGTGATTCTGATCTCACCTCATCTTAAATCAGAGGTAGTGCCATTACTCAGTGGAGTTACACAGGTGTAAATGGGGTCATACGTGGGGCCAGGTTGCATAATTCCGTCCTATGGGATGATGATGACAGACCTAAAACTAGCAAAATAAATGAAAATTTTAGAGATGTTGCATCCCCAAGTTTAAAACTGGAAGTGGAAAGGCAGAAATCACAAACTGGTTGTAATAATGGAAAGAAATGAGTCTTGAGGAGCCATGTGTGGAAACATGTAAATGCAAACAAGCCTTTTGAGCTTTGTGATACAGCTCTGAATCTGGACATCACAATGGTCCTCCTGCATCTCCCTTCCCTCCACTCTGACCAAATAAAACTGGGGCAAAGTGGAGAATCAAAGACCTGGTCTTAAAATCCAGTCTAAAAATGCGGAAGCCAGGAAGCAAAGGAGTGTTTCAAAGATTCATGGGTGAATTCATGGATCTGAGTAAATGCATCCAAATCTTCTCAGACAAGCTCTCCACTTCAAATCTATATTGAAAAATAGATGGGTTGGCATTGCTGTACCCCAAAATCAAAGCTTTTAGGAATTAAAATAGGTGCCACAAGTACCCCTGGAAGCATGTAAATGCAAATAATCCTTTTGAGCTTTCAGTGGGTATGAGTTCACATGGCTTTATAGCAAAGCTGCTGCCAGAAGGCCACTCATTAGCATCCACTTCCATGGGGTCACAACAGAATTATACAACAGTAGAGAAAATAAAAAAAATTGTTGGTGACCATGTGGTTTACCATATCTTAGACTTTGATTGCTTTCTGGACGCAAATATATCTATAGAATCTAAATAGACCGTTGCCCATCAGAATCCATTTTCAAAAAAGAGCTGCATAAAACAGTCTTTTCCCAACTGGTGTGCCATCCGGCCTGAACAGGTGTGCCATGGAATTTTTAAAAAAAACTACAAGGGGGGGGAAAGCCGCCTTCTGATTGGCCATCTGCCTCACTGCCCTGACTCCTCCCAGGGCAGAGCAACCAATCAGAGCTCAATCTCCCTCTGCTTCCCTCCTGTGAGAGCAACCAGTCAGCTCCTCTGCCCCTCTCCTTCCCTCCTGCAGCCACTGGCCAGGGGTTGGGAGAAGAGCCCCTGGAGCTTGAGATGTGCTGTGGCAGAGAAAAGGTTGGGAACTACTGCTATAAAGTTCCATTATGGATACTGTTATTTATTCACTGACCACCCAAGAATCTGCTAGATGCCAGCCAAACATCTGAGAAAGACACTGTTCCTGCCCTGGAGAACTTGGTCTAAAGATTTAGACAAGAGGCAGTGGGAGAAAGCAACAAACAATAAGCTGGAAATAAGGAGAGGCAATGGACAAAGGTGATACTTAGACTGTAAGCTCTTTGGGACAAGGACTGTCTTTGTGTTCTGTTTGTACAGCACCATGCACAATGGGCCTGTGACTGGGGCTCTGAGGCACTACAGTAATACAGACAAATAAGGTCAAGCAGTATCCTAAGCGCAAACTGTTATGTGCTTGGGGTTATTATAGATGGGCACAGACACAGGTGCTTTGTACATAAAATATGGATTATTTCAATTAGTTTTTAAAATAGTTGAAATAAACCTCTGGGGATTGGTTTCTTTGAGTCTGCAGCAATATTTACTCCACATGTACTGTAAATATAACATTTATGCTCTTTGCTGCATTATTCTGTTAAAGACTGCCTTGTGTACGTTTCTTTAATCAAAAACCTGTTTTATTTCAGATTTCTTTCTACAGTGACTGGATCTGATCTTGCTACTGTCCTCCAGCAAAGTGAGGAACTTTTTCCAACATGGGCTTAAGGGTAGAGAGACTCTTACGCAAAGGAATATAAGGACTGCCATACCAGATGGGGCCCAATGGTACGTCTAGACTGGAATCCTGTTCTGACAGGGTCCAGTTCCAAATCCTTCAGAAGAAAGTGTCATCTCCCTGCGGAGCTCTCCTGCCCCATACACACCTAGTGTGCAATTATGCAGTAAATGCTTATGTGTTAATTTACTGCCTGGTCCTTATTAACTTTTAGACTCAAAACCATCATGTTATGTAGCTAGCCTACATAACATGTTTATATCACTGCTACCCCTGTCTTCCCTACCCCTTTCCCCTCTATTTGCTCATTGTACCCTTGTTGCATCTTGTCATAAATTTATATTTGTACAGATCTGGCACAATAAGTGCCTGATCCTTGAACATAATAGAAGTCATAAATAATAGTAATAAATTAGTATGACTGTGGATGATATTCCTACTATCTATATAATGTCCCTCTAAGCTCTTTGGCTCTGTATCTTGTAGCAGTGAGTTCCATAGGTTGATACATTGTGTATAAAAGTATTTGGTTTTTCAGCAGTTTAATTTTCTTCATATTTAGGTCACAGATAGGTAAATGTTAAATCGTTTTCAGTCATGCAACATATAGGAAATCAACCTGAAGACAGCAAATTGTTAAACAGGTGATCATGAAAGAGCTAAATAACAATAACCGTTCAGCAAGCTCCCAAATGCATCATCATGGCACAGAGGTCAAGCATGTTAATAAAAAAACAACTCCCTGCCCTCCCGCTTCCCTCCTCCCCCAAACACACACACCTTTTCAGTTACTAGCTGCATGGTCTGGCTATTACCAGTTGTCATTTAGTTTAAAATTCCTTCTTGAATTAGGATCAATACAATACAAGCACTTAATTGTAAGTGCAAAATTGTGCTTGGGAAATTGGAGCCCAAAGTAGGATAAATTCTCCATAGAAAGAGGGTAGGTCAGGATAGGATAGGCTGCAGCAATGATAGAGAATGGCTGTGCAAGGGTTAAGTATTTGAAATGTGTTCTATGCTTTAAATTGAAACAGAGGGCCGTTTAAGCCATAGAGGAGAAGCGTTGAGATGGCCTGTAAAATGCATAGGCCCTCATTCTGTAAGCAATTCCAGGTGGGTGGACCCCTGCAGAGCGCCCTTTCCATGATCAGGGCCTAAATAAGAACAATAATGTATTCCAATCCACGGGAACTCCTCCTTGTCTAAAATCCAGTAGTTGGATGTGCAGTTTCCTGAATTAATATGCTGAAGGTAACTTTTGAACAATGACAGATCTTATATAGTTAATAAAAGTAGCTTTCTTTCTGGTTTCCCACTGAATTGAACAGTTTCCAAAAAAACAAACTAGTTGAGCAAAATGGAATTTTGGCCTAGTTTTGCATCACATTTTCCCCTGACTGATTTGAAGTGGATTATTGTAATGATACTAAATTATGCTATTTGTGAACAGAGCAGCTCCTCGCTACTCAGTGTTGTCTCCAACAATATCCCTTGATTCAGCACCACTACTGAAACTCCCCGGCTAGACTTTAGGGCCATTGGTCACAGAACTAGTTCATTTTGTACCTGTTTTATTTTGCACGATGGAGGCCAGTTGCAAATTTGCTCTGGTTTTTTTGTATTACTGGACAGCTGCTATTGGGAGAGAACAGCAATGCCCTGCTAGCTGGCTCTAAGGGAGAGCATTGTATTGGCAGTGGTGCCCCAAGAACTCTTTGTTGCCAACTGGCCTCTCGTCTAAGTGACCCTGTCCAACTCCTCCCTCTTGTTTTTACTTATTCTCATTTGTTTTATTAAGTCTAAACTCTAGAGGGTAAGCTTCTTGAGGCAGGGACATATCTGTTTGCTCTGTGAGGTACCTAGCATGCCTTTGGGTACCGTACAGATACAACAGCAACTATTAAAATGTCTTGGATCAGTCCTCAGCTTAAGCTAGACAAGTAAGAGTTGGTCTCATGCAGCTGGGGGAGCAATGCGGAGACTGCAGAATGGGAAAATCTGCAGCAAAACTCTTGTCCCCCCCCACATGATTGCCACACTTAGCCTATTCAGCACATCTGTAGGGAAATAACTAAGAAGATTTCCACCTTCAGATTAAGTGATCTCCAATGATCTCACCCACAGCAAATCAGCAGGGAGCAGGCAGTCAGGGTAACTATATTTTCTGTAAAATGGGGGTAGCAGGGCACGTTCATTTGAAAATCATCAGCTAAATTAACAAAGGCATGAATGTGCATTAAGCTAAAACCTATTTGGCTTATTAAAGGCTCCTCTCTCAGATCACTTCCTTCTGCATGTGCCTCTTTATGTATTTTCTTTGTGTTTTACTTCAGAGCCTTTTCTGTTTGTCGTTTCCAAAGTTAAAAACAAAGAGATTTGTATTTTTTTTTAAAGGGCAATTCCCAGCTTCCAGCAGTAAGAAACAGTCAGCCTAAGATGCTATGTATTAGGAAGATTAAAGACTACATTGTATAAAGTTAATATAACAGTATGTGATTATAACTGTATTAACTAAAGAAAGTTTACTTAATGATGTTTTACTTTCTCTTAGAAAAACATCTACAGGAATCTTTGTTTGCTCGGGGTTATTTTACTTTACTGAGGAAAACATTTAACTTCAATTAGTTTGACTCTCATTGTCAGTTACTTTGACTGCCATTGACCTCACTGGGCTTTGGGATCAGGCTAGTGTGACCAGACAGCAAGAGTGAAAAATCAGGACAGGAGGTGGGGGGTAATAGGAGCCTATATAAGAAAAAGACCCAAAAATCAGGACTGTCTCTATAAAATTGGGACATCTGGTCACCCTAGATCAGGCCCTGATTGAGGAAACAACCTTTTTTCTTTTTCTAAATTCTCTCTTAGCATAATTCTCCTATCTAATGAACAACTGTAGAGAATGGACACAAATTTGATCAAGGAAATATTGTAGCAACAACTGCAGGTGATAGAAAATAAAGAAGCTACAGTCAATAGAATATAAGCCATTTTCTGGGAGAAACTAGTAGATTTTTCTACAAAATCACAGTTTTGCTCCTAAGAGTTTGAAACTCTTACATGAATTATTCAGATAAATTATAAAAATCGGATTAGCACAGAGTGAGCTACAAACCCTTCTATTTTCCCCATTTACAGCTACTTAGAATCCTAAGAAACACTTGTATTTGGATTTATTTGTACTGAGACTGGTAGGTGGGATTTTCAAATGTCTTTCCAGAGATGGCTTACTGCTGCTCCCATTAAAGTCAATGAAAGTTTTCCCATTGGGCCATCACTGAGTTCTTTGAAAAATTCACCCATAGAAGTCAATGGGGACTTTTCAATCCCTGTCCCCAGTGCTACAACTAAAGTGAAAGGAATGGGTCTGTGTCTGGGCAGAGTGGTCTGCCATGCAGAGGGATCTTGCCCATTGCAGTACCTGGCCCCAGGAGAGTGAGTGATGGATCCTGGACCATTCAGGAATTCTACTCTAGCATTTCATCTCTACGAATCCTCCTTTGGTAACATTTTTTTAAAATAGCGTCATCCTTGTCAAACTCCAGCTTCTCCTTGTAGTTTGACACCAAACCAAGAAAAAACCCTCTAAGATAATCTATTTGTAATTGATACTTTCCCTTTATTTTAGTAAAACAAGAGAGCTTTCCTACAAAAACAAGCTTTAGTTATTCAGGTGTGACTAGTACTTAATCACCATTTTACCTCTTCTGTGCAATAGTGCACTCATTTAAAAGCTCATTTTTAGAATGTCTTCTTTTGCTGACACTTAATATTGTTACTCCTGTGCAAAATTATAAGAGTCCAGGTGTAAAAATATTACTTATAATAATGATTCACTGTCCATTAACCTTTAAAGCCCATAAAGGCTATCATTAATGCTCAAAATTGAGTGGACTTGCTAAATTTAAACATTTATGAAGAATCATCTAATTTCATACTATTTTTTTCTATCAAGTGGTACAACGTAGTATAAAACCAAGTAAAGCTTATGTCCTATTCATTCCTCTGCTGGTGTTGGTATTTTTTTTTTTTATAGTGCCGCCTTTTTAAAGTAACAGAACAAAGAATTTACAATCTAAGGTGTAAGAGTTGGCCCATAAGGTGGTTGCAATAGGAAAAATAGGTTATGGTATAACTGAAGATGCGTTATGTGTGTATATATAGAGACTTTCAAAATGTTCAATACTTTGTAAAGCTAAAACAGCTTTATAGGGTTTCCTTCTCTTCATTTTCAGAACGTCTTCCTTTTAGGATCCTCTCTTTTTCTGCAGTCTTGTAGCACATTTGGTTATTTTATATTCCTCTTTATGCAAACAGATGCTGTTCTTATTTCTGCCCCAATTTCTCTCAGAATGTTTCTGTACTCTATGTGTTATCTCTAGCTTCAGTCTATACATGGTTGCTGGGGTTTGGGGGTTTTATGTCCTGCTGCACTGTAAGCGGTTTGAGTGGTTGTTTCTCCTCTTCTGTGTTTATCAGCCTTCACGAATGAGATTCCTGTATTGGCCCTTTTCTCTCTGGCTTCTCATTGCCTTCTGTTTTTGCTCTGTGTGTGTTTTATTCCCCCCCCCCCATAATTTGAGAGTTTTTTGCATTATTTTCTCATATTTTTACTTTATTGAAATGTGGATTTTTCCTCCCTGTATTAGATTGTTAATGCAAAAAATGTTGGCATTTTTTATCAGATGAGAAAAAATCAAAAACAAGTAGGAACATTCTAAGAATTTAAATTCCAGTCTTCTTTCTACCACAAGAAACCAAGAATTCCTTTTCTTTAAGACAGTCACAGATTTTTATCACCATGACTGGTTTCCATTAACTTTTTAAGTAGAAAGACATTTAGTAAAGCTGAAAGCTGTCTCTTATGTGATGACAGAATTGTCTGTTTTAGTATTTTTACTGGTTAACTACAAAAGCCCAAGTCTATCACTGTCTACAGCCAATATCCAGTCCTTACTGATCCTCTGGCAGCCCATGCGACTTCATCTTCCAAGCTAAGCTTTTATGAAAATATACTATTTTGTTTTATTAAAGTTTTAAAATGTGAAAAGAATTGCTCCAGCAAGGGACTTCCTCATCTGGGTACATCTCATTCAATCAATTTCCTACCACTGCAGGGGCCTCAGGCACTGGTGTACCTTAGTCCTTCCTGTTCTTTGCTTGACACACAGTAGTTTAGTCTCCTGAGGTCTATAAAGCACTGATCTAATGCTGGTGGATGGGCTTGGTGGGGTGACAACTGGGTGACGTGTACAGACCTGTGATATACAGGAGATCAGACTACATGATCTGGTGGTCCCAGTTGGCTTTAAACTCTATGACGTAAGAGACAGGAACACAGAAAAATTGTAAGGGTGAGATGGAAAGTTTGATTTGCCATATAAGGCCTTGATTACACTAGAAAGTTGCACTGCTTTATATATATTGGAATAGTTAAAGTGGTGCAACTGCCCCTACTGTGGTTGTACTTATACCAGTATTAACAATACTTTATCCTGGGATAGCTTATTCCCATATGAGAAGGGGAAGAAACTATGCTTGTCGAAGGCACCTTTAGACTGGTACAAATGCGTCCACACTAGGGTTGACATGGGAATAACTATTTCAATAACGATTCATACCCTTAACCAGTTTAGTTATAGAGGTACAAAAACTGTGTGCAGACCAGTGAAAATGCCATGCTGGGACACAGAGGTAACGAGCATGCTGCTATTTCTGATAGTTAGGGCCTGCTCTTGCTCCCATTGAAACCAGCGAGGGTTCTGTCATTATCTTCAGTGGGTGGAACAGGGCCTTCTGGACCAGTTTGTCAAAAAAGCGCTGTACCCATTGAAGGCACCTGAATGAAGTGGTCAGATTGTCAAAGTGCTTGGTATGCAGCAGCTCCCACTGGCCACTTCATTTTGAGTGACAAAATGGGAGCGGTGCTCTATTGAAAATACGGCTACCTGACTTTGGAAGAGACATCTAGGTACATCACGTGCTACTTTGGCTGTTCTCACATCTGTTTCAATCCCTGGTAATTTAGATTCTACATAGAAAGAGCTTCCTTAAAACTTCTCTGATTTACTTCATAGTCACACTAAGGGTATATCTATACTACAAAAAGAACAGGAGTACTTGTGGCACAAGTACTCCTGTTCTTTTTGCAGATACAGACTAACACGGCTGCTATTCTGAAACCTATCTATACTACAGGTGCTACAGCACCAGCACTGTAGCTATGTCACTGTTGCACCGTAGCGTAGATGCTTCCTACATTGATGGAAGGGTTTTTTTCCACTGATGTAGGTAATTCACCTCCCTGAGGGGTGGTACCTAGATTGATGGAAGAATTCTTCCATTGACTTTGCAGCCTGTACAGTGGGGGTAGATCAGCTTTAACTGGAGCTCAAGCGTGTGAATTTTTCACACCCCCTAAACAATGTTGCTAGATTGATCTAAATTTTAAGTGTAGACCAGGGCTCAACCTTCTTCATCACATTCTTTCCCATTCTTATTTCCCATTCTTGCTCTGGTAGGATTGTACAGGTATGGTATGATAATAGACATGAGGCTTAATATCACCCATTTGCCATCAGCTGACTGGTGCTAAAGAGGGATGAATTTGGAGTGGACACAGGATCACTCCCCCTCAGCCCTTTTCTTTAAATGGATTTCTGTTCTCTGTGAAAGAAACCAGACTGGTAGGTCTCTTTTTATCCACAGAACATCTACAGTCTGAGCAGTGGCAAGGAAAGTCTCATAGTACCCTACCCATTCCGCCCTGCCAATGTACTTCAACCCTATCTTGGAAGGATCATATATAGAGGTCACATATAGTAGTTCATTCTCTATGGCTCATTCAGTTCTTGGTTTTTCTGCTGAGACTGCCAGTAAGGAGGTCAACTGGTGTCAGGTCTAGCACTGGTGATATATGGCATATGTGTCTCCTAGGAGCTCAAATGCGACCACCCCAATTCTCCTCAGATAGGTCACCAAACAGCTGTCAGATGATAACTTTAGGTTACTAGCAGGCTAAGATAGATTGGAACAGGTAGCCTAGAGGGAAGAGGCTCTTCCCATTAGACATTTCCTAACTGTACAGCTTTGTTCTAAGTTATTTGGAAGAGAACTATTGCCACAAAAGTTTCCATTAAAATTCTTCCCCACTCTGTCCCTGTCCCCCAGTAGTTGTACTTCTGACAGACTGCTCTTACAAAATCCAATATCATGAGTTTCAAAAATCAAGACTTGAGTTTGCAGATGCATGATCACCATGGCCAAGCCTGTGTCCGATTTGGAAAGCACACAATTACTCACCAGTCACAGGGAGAAGTAGATAACTTTTTTCTGCAACTTAAAAAAAAAAAAAGTCTCGGATCTACCCCTCCTGTAGAAATAGTTACAGGAGGCGGCCAAAACAATAAACATTCTAACGGCAATGGCCTTCACTAGCTCACCCATCCCTTTTGAGTCCATGGGGGAACATCTGGGTCCAGGGGGCAGGCCAGGAGTCCCCTGCTTCATGAGTAAGGCTACAATTTTAGCCCAGAAGCTCTTTAGTAAATTTCACAGCAGAGGCGTGGAGGGAAAGCCATAAGTTAGGGAAAGGTCTCAAAATAATGCAGTTTTCCTTCCATCAACATACACAAAAGTATAATGGGGGTGCTGAAAGGTGAGGCCTAGGGAGGAGAGGGGTTGGACAGTGAGCCCCTACCCCTACCCCTACCCTCACTTCACAACAGTGGCTCCTGTCCTGCAGGGCTGGGCCCAGCTCCCTGCTCTGGTGTTGTGGCCTACTGCATGGGATTGCAGCACCCCTCAGTTTTGGCCCACCCACCCTTCCACAGAAGGCCTGTGGACACAATAGGCACCATCTCACTACGCCTGTACTAAGTGTGAGGCATGCAGAGGGAACTTAAAAGGAAGAGACACAGCTCAGTTAGGGGCTAACCAGGAAGGAAAGCAGGGCTCTGCGTCTTCCTCAACAAGAGAGGCCTGGCTCCAGCCAAGAGCCTGGGACAGCTTGCTACCTGGGCAAGCCTCCCAGTGAATGGGCCGGTGCAGCCCAGGAAGATTAACAAAAAGGATTGGCTGCATGGAGATGAGCCCTGAAAAGGAGGGCAGGGTCCTGGTGACAAATCCTTTTATTTTAGACTTTAATATCTCGCGTGTGCTATAGCCAGAGGGCTAAGGCACTACAACGCCCAACATCTGGGACCCGCAGCTGGGTGAGTCACGCCCTGATGAGCCCCAAGAGAGTGCTGCCTAGGCAACCCGATTCCATAAGGCAAAAGGCTGCACATTCAAATTGGCGTTGGTAGCGTGACACGGACACATAGGGGTCATAATCTCACACTGAATTAATAAATTGTACAGACCTATTTTCAAATCGTTACGGGGGGTGAGGGTGGCTTTCTTCCCTACTCCCTTCTCTAAAAGAAGCAAATACATGGAGATCCCCATGGAGCCACACAGTCAGCTGGAGAAATATAGCTCAGTAGTGATTTCAGGGCCCCTGGCAGGCAGCATAGCTACATTAAAGCCATGCTGTTAGGATTTCCTCATCCAGTGTTTTCCCTAGTAACCCTGTCTGAAGAGGCATACCCCAGCACAGCAGGACTCTGATAAAACATAAATACAGCCCCAGTCTGTCCTGCCTGGCACCAGGTTTGCTACTGGGTGTCAGGGATGATGCATGTCCTTGCAGCACTCAAATGCACAGATCCCTGGCCCTACAGAGAGACCTCAGCAGACTGGTAATGGTGGTGTCATAAAGGTGGTGACCCTCCCTCCTCACACTGTGGCACAAAGGCAAGATCTCTGAGTCCAGAGTCCACTCCATACACAGATTTAGAGGGAACAATTGGGCTCAATATTATCTAACTTTTCTCTATGCTCTATTAGCTAGCATTTAATCCCACGCATTTACTTGCATGCAGATACAACTGTTGCTAATTTCATCCTTAGTTTATTATTGGAGAAAACCTCACATAGTTATTTATTAGGAACAGAGAATCCATGATATATTCAAAGCAGTGAAAACTGAATCCTGGATAATTTTTATTCCCAGAGGAAAGTCATCATGACTGATATATTCTTTCAATTAAAAACACCCATTTAGTTTATTTTTAACATTCCTTTCATTATGTTATGAGCTCTTTAAGGATAATGAAATAATTGCTTGTCTCTTTGATCTTTGTTTTGAAAGGAAACTTTAATAGTGTTATTTCTAGAGCAGGCTTACAGTATAAAACAATTAAAGAAAAAAAACACAAAATTAAAACATATTGAAGTACACGTTCCAATAATTAGGCCTCTAATTCCAGTTAGCTGGAGGGTTCTGTGGAGAGAAGTTCAAGCTAATGTTTATTACAGATGAATTACAATTATTTATTGTTTGTATTGCGGTAGCACGCAAAGGCCCTGTGAGCAGATGCCTTTCCCACTCTGCTCTGAAACACAGTGTGCACATTATGTAGAATCCAAAATCACCCCCTTCTTGGGTTTTAATTTAATACTGAAATTAACAATAAAGTAAAAAAGGTCATCTGAAACCTTCTCCCCAGGACTGACTGTTTCTAAGGTTCCTCTCACAGGACTGCTCTGCCCACACCCTAGATCTTCTCTTCCTAAAGAATTCTGCCATCTTTTTTGTACCCAGCTGGGAAACAAGACATCTGCCTCACTGAGTTAACAGAACTCACTTGCTCCATTCCCAGCAGGATCAGCCCTGAGAACAAAGTAGGTATTTCGTTATCAGCATATACAAACATTCAAAGCACACAAATATTTCAGCTTTCCTGGGACAGATTCTTCTCCTCAGCAAATATCCATGTGGATTCTTGGCTGCTGGTGTTTATGTCCCATTTTTAAAAAGGTATTTGTTCACATACTAATCAATACCCTGGCTTTAGGGCATATGTGGTCATTTGCAATGTTCTGCAGATTGCTACTCTTCGTTAATATCATAGAAGTGCCTCCTCAGGACACCTTGCTTATTGTAAATAGATATAGGCTAGATCTTCAATTAGTGTAATTCCATTGACTGCCATGGAACTGATTCACGCCTGCTTAGGATCTGGCCCTATATTTGTACCCATACATAGGAAAAAAAGCAGATGTATATTTCATGGGCATTTTTAGCTGCTAAAGATGTTCAGGAATAACACATGTACCAATTGAATTAACGTAATGAATGTTACAGGAAAGTATTGCCTATAGTCTGTGATATAATTCGTCACACTGTACACAGGAAATCTCCTTGGAAAATGCTACATTGAGGAAAATTCCACCACTTTTTATTACACAGTTTGTTTGTTTTCCAGGTGATTACTGACATATCATCCGTCTGTACAACCAATTTTCCAGAGGGGAATGACAGAACTGCATCAAGAATGAAAGAAGAAGTTGTATATACTGAAGGTTGTGTAAACCAGAAATACCTACTCTGTTTGAGATGTTGGATAGATACATGTGGTAGACAGTAAGTGCAGAGAAGGTAAGACCTGCCAGTATAGGTTACTGAGCTGCATGGATTTTTAGTAGAAGTCCTTGTGTAGATGAATATGTGAGTAACCTCTCTAAAGTCACTCATCTTTTGCTAACTGTAATGGTCCTTTTCTTGCTGTCTGCTATGTATCTGCTGCCGTGGCAGATTGGATGTAAAGATGTACTTTATGAATTGTAACTTTTCCAAACTTTATTCAGCCAAGAAACAGAGAGAACCCCTAAGGTGAAGTGTTCATTAACATGCTAACAGAAGCTGTTCCAAAGAGGATATATGCTCAGACATGCAATGGGAGGTGAGGGTGCTTTAAAAGGCTCCAAGGCGTTAAAAGTAAAATGTCTGGTCTTCTTAACTAGTGTTTCACAAGGCGTGCATACATGGCTCTCGCTGTTTAGACAGGTTCAAAGACTTCATTATCATATGGGCAGAAGAGCTTTTGTAAAGTGTAGATATGCACCAATGCAAGATAGAAGATGGAAATGAAAAGAATAGAGATACTCAGCCTATACATATTTGGCATGACCTTGAAATACAATTATCTTTGTGTATTAAGGTCTGGACTACAGGATGCGGTAATACATGAACATTTAAGACTGGGAAGGCAGTATGGCCTAGTGGATAAGCGCACTAGACCAGGACTTAGGATACTTGTGTTCTATTCCCAGCTCTCTTGCTGGGTAACCTCGGGCAAACAACTCTGCTGCAATTTTCCCCACATATAAAATGAGGATGATCATACTTACCTCATTGGTAAAGTGCTTTGAGGTCTACTGATGAAAAGCGCTATTCAAGAGCTATGTATTTTTTATTATAAGAAAACTGAGGTAGGAAAGCTTTTTTTCCCTTGCTGGAACTTTTCACATATCTTTCTAGGACACTGAAAGACAGACTGGCAGCAGGTGGCTGAGACAAAGGACATTTTAAGATACAATGTTTTCACCTTTTTGGTTTGTTTTCTCGGTAACTTGGCTTGGATCCCAGCTAGTTAAGGTTTAAGTCGGATTTAGTCTAGTTGTGCTTACATTCAGCTTAATGTTTTGTGATTTTTCACAAAACCCTATACCAAATAACCTTTGCTTTTATTTAAGACCCCTGAAATTACTCGAACGCACTGCTAGCTTGGCCAGAACCACCGCTGGACAAATAACTTGTCTTCTGACTTTAAGGGATGTGGAAGCAGAGGTGAGGTAACAGATTTGAGCTCTCTGTCTACAAACAAGGGAGTTATGACAGCTCTTCTGAATTGTCCTTCTGATGGAGATTGCATAGGCCAATGCGGGCATAAGGAAAGCTGAACATATGATGGGTGCTTGGCTTGGTAACAATTTACTTTTCATTCAGTGGGATCCCAAAGTGCTTTAAAAGTATATGGGGAAGATCCTCAGTTGGTGTAAATTGTTGTAGCTCCTTTGAATCAAGCTCTGACAATTTTACACCAGCTGAGAATTCTGTCTTTATATGAATAATTCCACCAACCACTGAAATGTGGCAGTATCAGGGGGGAAATGTGGTAGCAGTTGTACAATGCACTGCAACATCACACTGCAGATTAGGACATGGAATGAAGAATTCCTTATCCAATTGAAAATACATAGGAAATTTCAGTAGTGTAATTACCCAAACAGGAATTTGATCAGGATACCAGGTTTTAACATTTCTATTCTTGAGGTCCTGAGCCAATGGTTCAATATGGACTCTTTGGAAAAAAATGCCTGCCACATAATGACTCATCAATACCACTTTCTGCAGCCATTTAATTTTCTGAACAGGCGCAGCTCTGCTTAGTTTATGAGAGCACAGCCCAAGGTCATGTGGCTACAGGTGTGTGTTGAACTAGCTTTTGAAGGCTGGGACAATCCGGACTTGAGGTTCACACTGAAATAGTTCCTGTACTCATTTTCCAGGATTCCAATAAGCCTGAGTTAGTAAATACAGATGATGGCAGTTGTGACTTTGGGGGAATCTTGGCATATCAAAGTGGGCCACATACCGATCTAGAACTTTGGTAAAAGCAGAGACCTTTATGGTCAAGCTGAGAGAGAACATCTTGAATCTGTTTATGGATATATGAAAAATTAATTGAATCTCTATGGGCTGGATTCTTTCAGAATGATAAACACTCAGATGGTTTTGGTACCCTCCATAAAAGGGATAGTCTGTTAAGTTTTTTAAGTCATAATAACTTTAAATGCAGGATTGTGGAGCACATGTAATGAAATGTCAGCACAATAAGCAGCTTAAGAGCTTTGTCTGTGAACTAATTTTTAGCTGCATTGAGACAGCTATGGAGCCACTTGGACTTATTCTAAACTGTTGGGTGCTGAAACGTAGGGAGTTTCCTATTACCTTACTGACAAAGCCCGGGTTGTAAATATTAACCCCATTTCTGGGCTCAGCTGATGTTTCCAAAGCTCAGAATTTGATCTCCATGAAGATAGTGCTGTGTGGTCTCTGGATTCTGACTGTGAAGTATGTTCTATGGCAGTTGAGCCAGGGGAGATTTAAGGAGGATTAACAGACCAAACTGTGGAAATGATGTATCGTTTTCTAATAAAGAGAGCCCAAACCCAAAACTGTGTGCTACCAAAGCAGGCAATATTTTGTTGTAAAAGCAGGCCTCTTCTGGACAGCTGGCATTCTAATGACTCAACTTTGGCTCATTTGTGGTTCAGGATCCAATTTTGACTCATTTGGGGCCAAAGAGCTTCTACGACTGATGGGATGACGGAGGCTCCTAAGGCCAGCTGGGGGATTGGGAACCCTGCTGAACCTTCTAAGGTTCACTGTGGGTAAGAGCGGAGATGAATTCACAAGCAAGGAAAGAGGTGGTTCCTCCATGAGGTTTGAGGAGCTGCAGGAGATATAGGCAGGTGGTTTTTGCCCCTCCTTCCCATATTTCCTGCAGATCTTAGAAGGAGAGTCCTAGTCCTTCAGACGTAAAGCCCTGAGAGAGGGCTAGGTGACTTGCCCAAGTTCACACAGGCAATCTGGAATAAAATCTAAATCTCCTAGTCCTGTTTTAACAATATCCTTCTCAAAAAGCAAAGTATCTCGAACCAATCTTGTAAGCCTGACATCCTTCATGTTATATAGGTGCCCTCTTGGCTTGGTCACTTTTGGTCATTTCTAGGTCAAACACTTTATTCTAACAGATAAAACGGTTGGTCCAAGGTTTCAAAGAATGGATACCTAGAATTTGACTCCTAGGACCTTATTTAGGCCCCTAAATAAGTAGCCTTATTTTCAAATGTGCTAATGACCCAGCAGCTACCACTAGCATAAATGAGAGCGGCTGGGTGCTCAGTGCTTTTGAAAATCAAGCTTCTTATTTAGGTGCCTATATAAAGACTTTGGGCTTCAATATACAAAGGTGCCAAAGGGAGTTAGGTGCCTGACTCCGACTGAAATGGGAGTTGGGAGTTTAACTCCTTTTGGATCATTTCAAAACCCCATTCCACGAACCTAACTTTTAGACACCCATTTTTGAAAGTCTTGGCCTTAATGTGTATGTGTATGGATTACTTGGACAGATTTTATCCATTTGGCATTAAGACACCTAGCTTTGTCATATAATCCAATAGGAACTTGCAGTATTCAGTATAATGTGTGTAGTCTTTCTTTTGAAAATAAATCACTCATGTGGAAATATTCAAATAACTGGGCACATATCCAGATGCAGTGTGCCTAGCTTAGTGGCAGAAAGTTGTGGCACATATCCTATATTATCAAGGACAGTAAATGTTTTGGCTGCCCTAATAGAAAAACAATAATTCAATTGGGTATTATAAAGGAATTTCCTGGAGAAGTTTGGCCCCACTCAATCATCCTGTTAGATTTTTCCTTAATATGGAAGAGTGGCACATTAAATTCATTAAATAAATTGGCCCAGCTACATTTATTTCCAGATGGCTTTTCCTAACGGGGCTTAAAGATTTAAAATTACAAGTAATGGAAAATGGCTTTTTGAAGAAGCCTTTCTGTGTATCTCATGTAGGATGATAATGATACAATAAGCAAGAGAGGGTCCTGTGGCACCTTTGAGACTAACAGAAGTATTGGGAGCATAAGCTTTCGTGGGTAAGAACCTCACTTCTTCAGATGACTTGCATCTGAAGAAGTGAGGTTCTTACCCACGAAAGCTTATGCTTCCAATACTTCTGTTAGTCTCAAAGGTGCCACAGGACCCTCTCTTGCTTTTTACAGATTCAGACTAACACGGCTACCCCTCTGATACAATGATACAATAGTTACACTATTGTATTTGCAATATTTCTAATCAAGGATGGATCTAATGTAACTGGTTTTAAATGCTTTATAAGTCAATAGCAAAGGGTGCAAAATAATTGAAACCTCACCGTTTTATTTTGCAGGGATGCAAAATAAGGCTAGGGTATTGTACAAAGACAAAGAGGGGGCATGTGGGGAAGCTGTCTTGCTGATAGCCTTTGCCCCTTGGAGTAAGCTTCTTAACACTGCACATATCCATGCTTCATCAGTGGCGCCAAATGATCTACACCTGTAGGTTCCAGCGTGTTACATAAAAAAACATTTTGTATCTACAGTGTATTAGGGGTGGGATTTTCCAAAGTGCTCTGCTTTGGATAACTTTGCTCCCACTGAAGTGTATGGGAGTTTTACTCTGGATTTCAGTGTGGACAGAGGTAAGCCAACGTTGAGCACTTCTGAAAATCCCACCACAAACTTTCTTTATTTACAACTGATTCTAACACAAGAAGTTTGACCTTGCTAGAATGGTCTGTTTTAGCTCTACTCATGAGTGCAATGCTGATTAGACTATTGAAAAGGTGTGTGGGCCCTACTCTTCCATCACAGGATATGAGTAACTTCCACTGAAGTGGTGAAAAGGAGGCCCTCTGTGTGAAAGTAAATAAGACCCATCAATTTTGCAGTGCAAGATCCCTTTGCATCCTTTTCCTTACAATCTTAAACAAATTCCCTTTTCAAAGACCAGAATCCTCCTACACTTGTGAAGACTGTCCTGAATTACCTAAGCTTCTCCCATGGGCAAGGTCCCAACTGCCATCACATCTATTAAGCCTTTCCTTAGTCGTCAGTTCCTACACAGCCATAAACTTTTACTAATCATTTAAAAAAATCCATAGAATTTCCAAGTGGAAAATATTCACTCTGGTGTTAGGCCCCTTTCCACCTCACTGAAACTGACCCAGACAATTAGCTTGATCACAACCTACCACCTAGTTGATATTAAGTGCAACAACTCATGTTAATGCAAAGCTAAGGTTGAAATGTAATATATGTAGTGAGTTGGCAAATGAAAAAGTGGAGTTTTCTCTGCAATATTAACTGACTCGGCACATACTGTACTCGGTTTATTAAGTTACATGTTTAATAGTTTAACTATGTATCAAGAATACTGTATGCAATGTGGAAGAGCTAATATTGACCGTAATGAGACCCTTAACTACTATTTCATGATTTTTGTATGCTTTAAAATTCTGATTATTATTTTAAATTGAGGATTTGTCAACCACTAGAAAGTTGTAATCCTGTACCAGTATAGTTACAGTGGTACAAACCTTCTAGGGTAGATGCAACCATGCTGGTATAGCTTATTCCTGAACAGCAGAGGTTCTCAAACTGTGGTCCGTGAGATCCATTCAGGTGGTCCATGGATAGTTCCCTTTCTCTAAGGTGCGTGCCTGGGCGGCCACACACAAGAGAATGAAGGGCCACCCACCTAATTAGTGGAGCCACGCAGGCGCACCTGCGTGGCTCCATTAATTAGGTGCCTGGTCTCTGGAGAAGACACACATGTAAGGTGAGGTGGTGTCCTTGGCGGGAGAAGGGGGTAGGTGGTAGGGGGCAGTGGGGTGAGAAGAGGGAGTGGGGAGAATTTGGGATGTGCAGAGCTGTGGCGGACAGAGAAAGAGGTGACTTTCCCCAGCTCCAGGGCTGTGACTGCCGTGGAGAGATGGCCCTTTTTCCCAGCCTGAGCGATGTGGCTGCTGTGGTGGGGAAGAGACCCTCCTTCCTTCCCAGCCCCATCTCGGGGCCTGCCGATGTAGGGGAGAGAGGGCACATCCATCGCATTAGAAAGGTAAGACTACTGATATTAAAATATGAGTTGTGGGCTTTTATTTGTAGAACAAAAAATGTTAATTATTACTAAGGGTTTTTTTATATAGCGCTTTTATCCAAAGCGCTTTACAATGGTTAGCTAATGGTACAAACAACATTTGGAAAGATCATTAAGTGGTCTGCAGAGACCCTCAGCAATTTTCAAGTGGTCCGCAAGAAAAAAAGGTTGAGAACCACTGCATACAGCATGTGATGTGGAATAAAATATACTGCAATAAGGCACATTTTTACTGTTATAACTTCATCCACACGAGGGATTGTACAAGTGAAACTATTTCAGTTAAAAATCACACCCCTAACTAAAATGGTTATACCAGTACAAAAACCATGTGTAGACCAGGCCTTGGCTATAGTCCATATACTGTAGCTACATAAGAAATTTAGCAACAGCACTAAATTTGGCACAGCTACTTATCACTGCAGGCAGTTGTGATAAAACAGTATACGGCCCAGGTCAGACCAGGCCTATGACCAGGGCCCTCAAGAAGGACATTGATAAATTGAACAGGCTTCAGAGAAGAGCCATAAAACTGATTAAATGATTAGAAAACATACCTGATACTAATAGATTCAAGGAACTCAATCTATTTAGTTTAACAAAGAGAAAGTTAAGGGATGACTTGATCACAGTCTACAAGTACCTATGTAACCTTTGCGTGGGCTAGAGTTCACTTCATTTCCCGTCTCCAGTGCCTTAAAAAAAAAAAAAAAAAAAAAAGCCCAACTCCCATAGAAAGTAGCTGGAGACCCAGAGTTCAGTCTCTATGAATTTTCAGCAAGGATTGCACAGGGTCAACCTCCCCACATTCAAGTCCCAAAAGGAACAAAAGAAATTAATTTAATTAAATAACTTTATAAAATCTTATGATCAAGAAACAATTAATAATCTAATTTTTACAACAAAACATGGCTATTTTACAATTCACAGACATTACCTTCACAGTTACACATAAACATAAATTAAGAACACAAATTAAAATCTGAACAGTTCAGTCCCCACAGAAACACAGTGAGAAGAAACTGAGAGTTCCCAAAAGCTTAGGTTTAGTTCACCTAAGTCTCAGTTAGTCTTTGATCACCAAATCTAGACAGTCTGCTGAGTTTAAAACAACATCTTCCCTCCACTTGCTTGTAGGGATCTTCAGTTGGAATCCAGGCAGACTCTTTCTCTGCTGAAATCACTGCTAGCCAGCCAGCTAACTGATTAACCAACCACTCAGTTAAGTTTACAGATTTAAAGAAAACCCTGCTGCAAAATGTGTCAGAGTTGGGGGCAATAGCCTACTTCCTGGGCCTGGGCTCAGCTTCTCCCAAGTCACAAAGGCACATAGCCTTCTGCAAAACAGCTGACCTGACTGCTCACCCTCATGGAGTCTGACCCCAGCAACAGGAAACCTATTGGAGCATACCCAAAACTACCACACCCAATTCCAGAAGTTTCTGGATGTGGAGTGTTTAATTCGCCTAGCAACAATGACCCAGACACAACTCACTCCTACCTCACCCCAATGGATCTCTTAAAGAGATATCTCCCTATTGGGCACATGGGTTACACCTAAATGGGGAACAAATATTTGATAGCAGTCTCTTCAATCTAGCAGACAAAGGTATAACAAGATCCAATGGCTAGAAGCTGAAGCTAGAAAAATTCAAACCGTAAATGAGGTGTAAATTTTAACAGTGAGGGTAATTAATCACTGGAACAATTTACCACACGTGGCAGTGGATTATCAATCATTCTCAATTTTGAAATCAGGAATAGATTTTTTTTTTTAAAAAAAGATATGCACTAGTTCAAAAGGAATTATTTTCGGGACGTTCTCTGGCCTGTGTTATACAGAAGGTCAGACATGATGATCACAATGGTCCCCTCTGGCTTTGTAGTCTATGAAACAGTGCAGAACACAATTTGGCCTTGTCTACACTTGCAGCTCAACTGTGTTCAGCATGACTGCAGCTATACTCATTTCTGACATCAAGTTCTCAGTAATGGGTAGTTTTTATAGTGCAAGACTTCAATAGTGCATACTCGTAATGCACCACATGTCCACACACAGAAGAGCTTGCAGCTCTGCATGTGTTGCCAGCACCACTGCGAATGCACTTGCTAATGTGCAAGATTTACCACCACTGCATCAGGTAGCTCTGTTTTGTTGCAGTGCCACATAGGACAGAAAGCACTGGGTGTTTCAGTCGTACCAGTACAAATAGTTCTTTCAGAACATTCTCACAGTGCCCCACAGTGACCTCTGGTCAAGCCTTTGCACTCCAGAACAGATATGATATTGCATGTTTAAAATATATTTACCTTTTTATATGTGTAGACATATGTATAACTCTCAGTCATGTCAATTTTATAAATATAATTTTTATATGTATACAATTAGCATGGGTACCAATGTACAGGTATGTGTTTTATATGTTTGCCAATTATACTAATAAAATGCAAGTGTTTATTTTTCAGGAAGGAAACTGAATTGGGCAGTGGATGGGAACTGTCCCAGGAATTGTGTGATATGTAACCACAATGTATGGCTAGTTGCAATGGTACAGGGCATGCTGTGTTTGAACACGGTGCATTGTGTGCATCCTAACCAGGACAGGCTAGTGGGGATAGTCTTCACCATTGCAATGGTGCAGTTGTCTAGTGTAGACAAGGCTTGTAAAGAGGGTATGTGTGATGCTCAGTACTACTGGTACAATTTGCTGAAGTGGGGGATATGTAGTGGGATTGCCTCCAAAGTCTAGGTGTTTGGGAAATGTTAAACATATATTTGGTAAAATTTTGGGGTACCCAATTAAAATCATTGTGTCAAATGCACTGTTAGGTACCAAGAATGCTTCTCTTCTAGTCCAGCTGAGCCTTTTCCTTGTTAATTTCTGCCAGATTTTTCACTGTCCCAAAGACCCAATTCTTGTGTACCAATTGTAAATACTAGTTCTGTAAAGCTGGGGTATCATGGCTCTGTTGAAAAGCTCACAAACTACAAATATAGACTCTATTCAAAATATTTTGTTATTTGGTCCACTAATTATGCTGAATCTAGTGTTCCTGCTATTAAACCAACCAACCTTTGGTATAAATAGTTCCATACAACTTTGAATAACCCATTGGGATACTTCGTTGTAATTGTTACCTTTATTATTTTACCCTCTGTACTTAAAATGTCCCTAATGCTAGATTTCTGTGCCCCTTCTTTGTAACTGAATTTCATCTGTACATTTGTAAACTCATAATTTTCTGCAGCTTTTTAAATGACCAAAATCCCTTTTTTCCCTCTATGACTTCCAAAACAAAAATAAGCAATGAAAGGCAGAGAAAATCCTGTTGGATATGTCCTTACTAAAAGTCTTTTTGTGTAGCAATTAATTTACACTATTTACAAGGCAAAAATTATGTAATGCTATTGGAAAGCTTTATACAACTTACTAAATATCTCTCTGTAACTAATGCTCATTGCAGGAGTTCCTAGCCTTCACTCTGAATCAAGAGCTCGCAGGCATGCTGGAGATTGTGGACTAGATTCTGATTTCCATTACACTATTGTAAATATGGCACATGCTGTTGACTTTAGTGGAATTACTCTGGATTGATACCAGTGTAATTGGGATCATCATTTGGTTGCCTGTGAGTAACTAAGTGTGTATATGTGTCATAGTTTTTCAGTTTGTCACCCCAGTGCCTACACCTCTGCCTGAAGAATGGGTAGTTTGAACCAACCAGCCTAATAGAGTCATTTAAAATTCTTCATAAGTATAAGTACATAAAAGTCTATATGAGAACAAGTAACTGCTGTCCTCATGTGCTTGGAAAATTACTTCTTAAGGCTATGCAAACTTGAGGGGAAGTTTAAAGGCGAGGCTGCTGCATGTATCTAATGAAGTTTTGCTAGGGGTTAGGGCAAACATGACCTCAGAACTCCTGTGTCCTGTTCCACTGCTGATTGACTATGTGATGTTGGACAAATTGCCTAACCTCCACGTCCCTCAGTTTACCCCTCTGTAAAATGGAGACAGTATGTACTTTACAGGGGAGGGAAGGAAGGGCAATGTGAAGCTTAAGCTTAACTCAGGTCAGATTCTGCCACCTTTACTCACACTGAAATAGTACCATACTCTGTGACAAGCCCCATTGATGTCACTGGGATTATTTTCAGAGTAAGGCAGTACTCAACATGAGTAATAGCAGGGATGCTGTGATACCACAGCCATGTGGAACATCGCTCTAGGACCTGAAATCGAGGATAGAGCTATGCTCCAGAAAGCTATTCTCCAGCAACTCTGCCTTGTCATTTTCTGATCCTCAGGTTAGATCTTCACTGCAGCTGGGAGGTGTGATTTCCAGCACTAGTCAGGCAGACTCGTGCTACCTCAGCTCACGCTAACATGCTAAAAATAGCAATGTGGATGTCGTGGTCCAGGCAGTGCCTTGGGCTAGCTGCTTGAACTCGGACTCAGGGGGTCAGGTAGACTCAGGAAGCGAGCCCAAGCTGCCGTCTGTGCCGCAACGTCCGCACAGCTATTTTTAGCATGCTAGCTCAAATGGAGCCAGTGCAGCATGTGATGTGGTATGAAAATGAGGCTCCTGCCAATATGCTTAGAAAGCACTTCAAACAACAATGTGTTCTTCTCTGCTTTGCTTCCTGTTAGAAATATGCCATTTTCCTGGTGTACTTTATGATGCGGCGGTGACATTAAGTTGATGCTAGAAGATATGCTAGGAAACAGAATTTAAATTAGATTTTTAATCTTCCCTCCCTTAGCGTCAGGGGAAGCTGGATCAGGCCCTCAATGTAACAAAAATCCAGTCCTTGTCCCATGGGGTATACCTTACAATGCAAATTAAGGGCCAGTTCATGTATTCTTCCTCACATTAAGTAGCATCTTACTCTATGAGTAGCTTGAATGAAACCAGTGGAACTACTTGTGGAGTTAAAATACTGTTGGGCACGAGTAAGGGTAGCAGAAATGGCCCCAAATACCTATTTTTTGTTTATGTGTTGAAATGCCTTGACTTGCTGTGCCAGATTGGGAATGCTGCAGGGAATGAAAAAACACTGCATGTCTGCCTTCTGCCCCCATACTCCCCAATGTATACAAAGACATCCAATGTTGAGATCAGATGAACTGGAAAGCCTACTAATCCCACAAGCTTCTAAAGTAAAAACAAAACCTATATTTGTTGAGTATTTTCCACTTTTTCTTTCCTATAGCAATTCCCCCAGTTTTTTGGGTATTGGAAGCCATTGAGAAAGAGAGCTGTTTTTCATTAGTTATTGATTTATGAGGAGAAAAATAACTTTTCTACTTTCAGATGAGAAAGTAGGTACCTAAATACAGTTACTTGCTTTTTGTGGAATAGGCTTGGCCAACCATCTCAGCCACCCACTATATCATTTTTACTATGCACTATTACATGTAGGCATGTGATCCTCTGTCTTCCAATCCCCACAGAACTAATACGACTCCACCTACCAGGAAGCAAAAAGAGCTGTCTTATCATGCTAAATTGAGGAACTCCAATTCCACTTATTGTCCCATAACAAATACATGTCTACATGTACAGCACTGAAGCGGTGCAGGTGTACCAATGCAGCTGTGCTGCTGCCGCCCATCATGTGAAGACGCTCTATGCCGAGTAGAGAGAGCTCTGTGGTAGGCATAATAAACCACGTCCACAAATGGCAGAAGCCATGTCCCCCCAACATAGCACTGTGCACACAAGCACTTATGTCGGTGTAACTTATGTTGCTCAGGCGGTGGTTTATTCACATCCCTGAGGAACATAAGTTATAACAAGACAGGCTGTAGTGTAGACATAGCCTTAGTCTTCACTTTCTCTGGAGGCATGAACAAGGTCGGCTCTAGGCACCAGCGCAGCAAGCAGGTGCTTGGGGTGGCCAACGCAAAGGGGTGGCATGCCCGGGTCTTCGGCGGCAATTCGGTGACGAGTCCCTCAGTCCCTCTCGGGGGAAAGGACCTGTCACTGAATTGCCGCCAAAGAATGAAGTGGTGGCGGTAGAGCTGCCACCGAAGTGCCACCGATCGCGGCTTCCCCCCCCCCCCCCCCGCCGCTTGGGGCAGCAAAAACGCTGGAGCTGGCCCTGGGCATGAACAAATAGCTGAGCCCTCTATCGTGCTTGAATGTGTCTTGCCTTTGGAAGTGAAGAGAAGTGTCTTATATTTGATATGATAGAGAAAAGGGAGCCCATGGAGAGATGCAAAGAGACGGGTGACATGATCAGAGTGATGAGGTAGGAAAATTATCATTGCAGCAGCATCCAGAATGGATACGCACAGGGCAAGACAGCATTTGTCAGGGCCAATGAAAAGGATGTTTCAGTAACTGTCATGTGGGATGATGAGAGCCTGGATAAGTGTTTTAGATATGGATGGACAAGAAAGGCCAAATCTTTCAGCTGTTATGCAGAAAGAATTAGACTTAGCATGGATGTGAGGACCTAAAGAGAGGTCCCCATCAAAGATAACACCCGGGTTATGGTCCTGAATGATAGGCAGAATGGTGTTATTGTCCATAGTGATCAAGAAAGGAAGTAGCAGGGAAGGTTTCTATTGGGGGCGTGGAAGATTAAAAGCTTTGCTTTAGGGAGCAAGAAGGTGGCTTAAGGCTGCTTTCTTTTACCTTGCCTCCTCCCCTGTGGTTGGGGAGCAAGCCAATTAATATAATGTATTGTGAAATCACAGTGCATCTTTTTCACAGGAAAGGCATTAGAAACCATATATTTATTATGCAAAAAATTTGTATTTACAGTACTGTATAATACACCAGTGCATCATTCTTAATACTATAAAAAGCAACAGAGGGTCCTGTGGCACCTTTAAGACTAACAGAAGTATTGGAGCATAAGCTTTCATGGTTGAATGCCCACTTCATCAGACTCAAGTAATGGAAATTTCCAGAGGCAGGTATAAATCAGTATGGAGATAACGAGGTTAGTTCAATCAGGGAGGGTGAGGTGCTCTGCTAGCAGTTGAGGTGTGAACACCAAAGGAGGAGAAACTGCTTCTGTAGTTGGATAGCCATTCACAGTCTTTGTTTAATCCTGATCTGATGGTGTCAAATTTGCAAATGAACTGGAGCTCAGCAGTTTCTCTTTGGAGTCTGGTCCTGAAGTTTTTTTGCTGTAAGATGGCTACCTTTACATCTGCTATTGTGTGGCCAGGGAGGTTGAAGTGTTCTCCTACAGGTTTTTGTATATTGCCATTCCTGATATCTGACTTGTGTCCATTTATCCTCTTGCGTAGTGACCGTCCAGTTTGGCCAATGTACATAGCAGAGGGACATTGCTGGCACATGATGGCATATATAACATTGGTGGACGTGCAGGTGAATAAGCCGGTGATGTTGTAGCTGATCTGGTTATGTCCTGTGAGGGTGTTGCTGGTGTAGATATGTGGGCAGAGTTGGCATCGAGGTTTGTTGCATGGGTTGGTTCCTGAGTTAGAGTTGTTATGGTGCGGTGCGTGGTTGCTGGTGAGAATATGCTTAAGATTGGCAGGTTGTCTGTGGGCGAGGACTGGTCTGCCTCCCAAGGTCTGTGAAAGTGAGGGATCATTGTCCAGGATGGGTTGTAGATCACTGATGATGTGTTGAAGAGGTTTAAGCTGAGGACTGTAGGTGATGGCCAGTGGAGTTCTGTTGGTTTCTTTTTTGGGCCTGTCTTGTAGCAGGAGGCTTCTGGGTACATGTCTGGCTCTGTTGATTTGTTTCCTTATTTCCTTGTGTGGGTATCGTAGTTTTGAGAATGCTTGGTGAAGATCTTGTAGGTGTTGGTCTCTGTCTGAGGGGTTGGAGCAGATGCGGTTGTACCTCAGCGCTTGGCTGTAGACGATGGATCGTGTGGTGTGTCCGGGGTGGAAGCTGGAGGCATGAAGGTAGGCGTAGCGGTCGGTGGGTTTTTGGTATAGGGTGGTGTTAACGTGGCTATCGCTTATTTGTACTGTGGTGTCTAGGAAGTGGACCTCCCATGTAGATTGGTCCAGGCTGAGGTTGATGGTGGAGTGGAAGCTGTTGAAATCATGGTGGAATTCTTCCAGGGTCTCCTTCCCATGGGTCCGGATGATGAAGATGTCATCAATTTAGCATAGGTAGAGAAGGGGCGTGAGTGGACGAGAGCTGAGGAAGCGTTGTTCCAGGTCAGCCATGAAAATGTTGGCATATTGTGGGGCCATGCGGGTGCCCATGGCGGTGCCACTGGTCTGGAGGTATATATTGTCACCAAATTTGAAATAATTGTGCATGAGGATAAAGTCACAGAGCTCAGCAACAAGTTGCGCTGTGTCATCATCAGGGATACTGTTCCTGACAGCTTGTATTCCATCGGTGTGTGGGATGTTTGTGTAGAGAGCCTCTACATCCATGGTGGCTAGGATGGTGTTTTCTGGGAGGTCACCAATGCATTGTAGTTTTCTCAGGAAATCAGTGGTGTCACGGAGATAGCTGGGAGTGCTGGTGGCGTAGGGTCTGAGTAGGGAGTCCACATATCCAGACAGTCCTTCAGTGAGAGTGCCAATGCCCGAGATGATGGGGCGTCCAGGATTTCCAGGTTTGTGGATCTTGGGTAGTAGATAGAATAACCCCGGTCGGGGCTCTAAGGGTATGTTGATTCGTTCCTGTGTTAGTGTAGGGAGTGTCCTGAGTAGATGGTGCATTTTCTTAGTGTATTCCTCAATGGGATCTGAGGAAAGTGGCCTGTAGAATTTGGTATTGGAGAGTTGTCTGGCAGCCTCCTTCTGGTAGTCAGACCTGTTCATGATGACAACAGCACCTCCTTTATCAGCCTCTTTGATGATAATGTCAGGGTGGTTTCTGAGGCTGTGGATGGCATTGCGTTCTGCACGACTTAGGTTATGAGGCAAGCGATGTTGTTTTTCCACAATTTCTGCCTGTGCATGTCGGCGGAAGCATTCTATGTATAGGTCCAGACTGTCATTTCGACCCTCAGGAGGAGTCCATGTAGAGTTCTTCTTCCTGTGTTGTTGGTAGGAGGGTATCTGTGTATCAGTGCGCTGTTCAGTGAAGTGGGCATTCACCCACGAAAGCTTATGCTCCAATACTTCTGTTAGTCTTAATGGTGCCGCAGGACCCTCTGTTGCTTTTTTACAGATTCAGACTAACACGGCTACCCCTCTGATTCTTAATACTATTACATCTTGGATTATGGCCTGGTCACAAAAAGTAGAAATGTGCTAATGAAATGTGCTGATGACACGAAGTTGGTAGACACCATCAATACAGTTGAGGATTGGAATATTATGCATTAAGAATTGGACAACCTTGAGGACTGGACTAATAGAAATGAACTAACGGTACAAAGTGCAAGACCATGCACTTAGGGACTAATAACAAGAATTTCTGCTATAAGCGCCATGCTCATTAATTGAAAGCAACAGAAGAGGAAAGAGAGACACATAGGTGTGTTGATCGATCATAGAATGACTAGGAGCCGCCGATGCAGGGCAGGTGCAACCCATTAGGTGACCTAGGCGGTCAGCTAGGGCGCTAGCATTTGGGGGTGGCATTTTGGGTCTTTTGGCGGTGACCGCGGCAGCCGGATCTTTGGCCGCCCCACTCTTCATCGGCATTTAGGCGGAGGGAGCTGGGGTGGGAGGTGTGGGGAGGGCCACCTGCAGCCAGTAAGGTGGGGGGGCGGCACGCAGGGGAACTCGCTGCCCCAGCTCACCTCTGCTCTGCCTCCTCCCCTAAGCACGCTGCCCCGCTCTGCTTCTCTCCCTCCCAGGCTTGCAGCGCCAAACAACTGATTGGCGCCGCAAGCCTGGGAGGCGGGAGAAGTGGAGAGGTGACAGTGTGCTCGGGGAGGAGGCGGAGCAGAGGTGAGCTGGGGCGGGGAGCTGCCGCACGGCTCCCCGGGCCGGGA